>NC_034594.1:164562788-164575885 GCF_900095145.1 Mus pahari
TATATATATATATATATATATATATATATATATATATCCATGAAAACCATAGTCCAATATCCAATGTCTTCCTCTATCACTCTTTACCTGATTGATTGATGGATTGATTGGTTGATGGATGGGTGGATGGATGGATGGATGGATGAATTGACTGACTGAGTCAGAGCCTCTCACTGCACCTTGAGCTGCTATTAGGGCCACACTGGTCCATCAAGCACCAAGATTCACCTGCCCCACCCCCACCCCAAGCACTGGGGGTACACAGGTGCACTGGCACACCTAGCTCTTATGTCTGCTGTGGGGATTCAAACCCAAGTCCCCATGTTTGCACAGCAAGCACATTACCTACTGAACTATCTCCCCAGCCCTTGATCTTAAATTTCTGATCATCATGTCTCCACCCCCCAAGTGACAGGATTCTAGGCCTAGGCCACCATGTCTGGTATGATGCTGGGGATTGGACCAGAGCCTCATGAATGCTAGGTAAGCACTCTTAACAACCAAGTTCCAGCACCAGTCCCACTACTACTGTCTTTACTCCGCTCTCCTCCCAGCCTGCCTTCCACACACCTGTCTTTGCTTCCCGCTGTACTCCTGGGAAGTTCAGATGCTGAGCTGCTGTGGGGCTGAGCTGCTGTGGGGACAGTAGATGAAGCCTGGGCACCTGACACTCCACACATCAGAAATGGCCTTCAAGGAGGCTGGGTAGAAGGTAAAATGTCTTGCTTGTTCAATGAATGAAAAGTTCACATGCTTTAGAGTATAGAGGACACCTCTTCCACACTTGCCTAGTTTCTGTATGTAAATTACGTGCTAGAAATTGGAGTAACAGATATATTCTGCGGAGTTGTTCCTCTCTTTAATACTTGGAGTTTCACATTCCCACGTGGAGCCTGCTTGTCCCTGCTGGGTTTGTTTCCACGTGGGATGCTGCTGCCCCCTGGTGGTGAAGCCTCCTTATGCTCATTCACTCCAGCACTCCAGAGTTCTTCCATCTTCCTTTCTTCCTGGTCTTTTCCTCTTAGATTGCTTTTGTAGCCTCCTCCCGCTTACAGAGGACTTGAGCACCCACCAGCATCCTAGGCAAATGCGGGCATCATGTGCCCTTTTATTCTATGTGTGTATAAAGCAGGTAGGGTGAATGTGTAGGTTTGGGTGAGTGCAGGAGTCACGTGCCTTTTTATTCTGTGTGTGTACAATGTGTGTGATGTGAGTGTGTAAGTTTGTGTGAGTGCAGGAATCATGTGCCTTTTTATTCTGTGTGTGTACAATGTGTGTGATGTGAGAGTGTATGCGTGCAGTAAAGTATGTAAAACTTGCATGCCCTTTTATTCTTTGTGTGTACAGTGCATGTGAGGTCCCTGTGTGTGCAGGAATCACATGCCACAAAGCACAGGTAGAAGTCAGAAGACAATCTCAGGTGTCAGCACTTGCCTTTCACCTTGAGCTAGGGTCTTTTTGTTCACTTTTGTGTATGCCAGTCCAGCTGAACCATGAGCTTCCAGGGACTCTGCAGAGCCCTGGCACTACACTTGGGCATTACCATGTCTGGCTTTATGTGGACTCTGAGGATCTGAACTCAGGCCACACATTTACAAAGCAAGGCTCTACCCACTGTACAACACTTCCAGACCCTACCTGACTTTTTTATTTAGCATTTATTTTGTCCTGTGGCTTATTGGGTATTTAATTTTTCTGGGATGATTTTAATAAACATGGGCAGACCATAGAGGACGGTTTTGATTTGCCTTTCCAAAGTTCCTAACCTCAACAACTAGTACAGGTAAGAAGAAAGAAGTAAAACCTGAGAAGACTGACCCTACAGGTTGAGCCCGCTCATCTCCCCCAACAGACAAGCAGTCCTTGGTTAAAGGTTTGGGTGAACCATGGCCTCAGAGTTTGCTTTGAAGGACAAGGCATAGGGCCTGATACACACTCCTATTGCTCCTGTCTGAACCTAAAGGCTGCAGTTGGAGAGGAGAATAATAATACTAGGCTTTGCATCCTAACAAAGTGTAGGTCCCACTGGGCAGGTCCCTGTGCACATGACACAGCTGGGGAAAGAGTTTGTTTCCTCTGGATGGCTTTAGTCTTTGACTCCAAGGATTACCGTCCATTCCAGGGGAAAGAGTTATTGGCTGGAAAATTGAGAAAGAGCCAAGTTCACAATGTCAAGGAAATTTCAAGAGGCAAGATGAGAAAGGTCTGAGACTACCAATCCTGTGCCGGCTCTGCCTTCATCCCATTCCTCTGACAGACTCAAGACGGTGGTTCTCAGCCTGGGGTCTGGGGCAGGGCCTGAGAATTTACATCTCCACTCCCTGATGGTGCTACAGAGAGGAGCCATACTTTGAGATCATGTGCTATCACTAAGCCAACTGTAATCTAAAACACAATCTCAAATGCAGACCTAAAATCATTTCATAATCAAAGAGTGCACCTCGGGAACCAACCGGGGTGTGAGAAATGGTACAGCAGCCTACCATAGCCAGGAATGCTGATGGCACTGGAGGACATCATAAGTGGGAAGGCAGGCCTTTCCCGGCAACTCTGGACTGATGCTATTGCTATAATGCAAACACAGACTTTTGGATAAATGAGTAACTCTGGAATTTTAAAGATGAAATAAGCATTTTCTAAAAACCTTCCTTTTTCTTCACTGGGCATCTTTCATATTGTCCCAGAAACAGCAACACCTATGGCCCTGTCCTCACAGACACATACATGCATATTTGTGTTCTGTGTATGCATGCATGTGTAGGCTATATGTGAGTGCATGCATATGTGTGCTGTATGTGTGCATGCATGTTGTGAGCTACATATAAGTGCAGGCAATGCATTACATATATGTGTCTGTTGTATGTGTGCATGCACATGTATGCTCTCTCACTTGGCGTCCAGAACAATCTGAAGCCCTGTCAGGGCCACTACATAAGCAGTCTGTGAGTAAGAAGGGAGGAAGCAAGCCATCTGCTAGCAGCGAGCAATTCCATCTCTTCCTCCCAGCTCAAGTGAACTATCAGAATCCAGCTTCCTGTCCCTGGGCCTTCCCTGCAATGGAACTGCTCCTGAAACTCACTGTAGCCACTTAGGAACCAGGTGCCGCTGTGTCCCCTGAGAATCAGGGCCCCTCTGCCCCAACCAAAAGAGACCGTCCACTTTAGGTTATTCAGACAACAGTGTGTGCTCAGGTCGGCAGCACACCTAAGTGGGGAGACACATGTCAAACACCCCAAGTCTCAGGCTACAGTAGGGCTCCTCACTGACTCAAAGCACCCTTCTCAGCACTGATGCTTACAGGTTCAAAATGTCCATCAAATCTGAAAGTGCCTAGGTGCCCCATGCCCTGTCAAATGCTCAGCTGTGGGCTTCATCTTTTGTGCAAATTAAATAATCCATCTTATTATTATGCAAATGTTCTTTAATCATGAATAAGTGGTAAAATTGTACATATATCAAATAATTGTTTTAAAGTAAGTGCCTTTTATGATTTGTTCATAGTAAAAGCTTGATTCGTATGCCTATTTTATATACACACACACACCGGGGTTGGGTAAAAATTCCTCTGGCAAGTTGTCTACAGGAGTATCTCTAGGACCATTCCAGAATTTGTTAAAAACTCTGTCCCAATAACAGTCAACATTTATTTAATGGTTTGTTTGGGTTTTTAAATTCTAGTGATCAAATCAAATGGTAGGTTTTCAAATCCAACATTCAAGCCTGTGAGGTGGCTCAGTGGGTAGATGCAAGGCACTTGCACACAAACTTCACAAACTGAATTCAATGTCAGGATCCTATAATGTGATAAGAGATACTGATTTCCTACAGATGTCCTCAGAATTCCACACATGCACACGCACACATATATGCATATGCACACAAGCTCACACACAAACACACACATGCATACACATACATGCATATGCACACACAAGCACATGCACACACATACGCACATGCACACACACATACAAATACATAAATAAAAAATTTTAATTCAAACATTCTAACACAAGCCAATCCAAAGACACTAACTCAGGACTCACATGCTGGGAAAATATTAAAGTCTTTGTTTCCCATAATCAAACCATTCAGTTTCTTCAAACCTGCGACTCATAATCAGGAGAGCCTGAAATCTGAGCGAGGTGCTCTGGCATTGAAAGATGTCATATTATAACAAGGACCTAGCCACACTGCAGCCATTTTCCATTCTATATTCACGATAATATAAGATGGGCAACCACTGCCAGAAACACCAGTCATCACCCATTAGACTCTGAATTACTTTTGATCGTACATTCAAAAACCTTTTACTGTTCCCAAAGTTTTGTGAACCCCATATTCAGTATGCAACCCCATTTGGGGTCACATCTCACAGTCTGAGAGGTAGGGACCTTCATCAGCCCAGTCCCCAAAGGACTCTACCTGTCTGAAGAACTCCGGGAAGTTAAGGATGGGCCCATTGTGGAAGACGGGATAATAGAAGACGTAGGTCAGCAGCCACGGGTAAGAATAGGAGGCACCCTGTGCAGACGGAGGCTGCCGGCACAGCTCCAGGCTGAAGCTGGTGTAGTACAGGCAGCGAACAGTGAGCGTGAACTGCAGCAGGTAATACTCATTCTCTGTCTTGTACCACCTTCTCTGCAAGAGCGACAAGGGAGGGAACAGCCTGTGAGTTGGTGGTAAGATGGCACCTGCCCCTGCCAGAGGAGCTGGCTGGGGAACCTGGACTAGATGGCTTCCCCTAGGAGAAAAGCTACGAAGAACGAGAGTTGAGAACAAAGGACCGTCACATAAATCCCAGTGGCAACCACTGCGGGTAGCGTAGCTGCAGTGTGGCGGGTGGTAGAGCATGGTGCCTTGCATGTCGGAGACTCTAGGTCCAACCCTCGGCTCCGAACATAACACTCCATATACAGGATTCGAAACCAAGAAAAGAGTCTTTATGTGGTCCACAAGGGACTTGGCAAACTGTATACATAACTAACCACTCAACAGCCATACAGACTGCCACTTGCCAAATGTCCACCTCCAGCAAACACACAACTGACAAACAATCGTGTCTGTCATAATGTCATGTCAAGGTTTGGTCTGTGACCTTAAGACAAAAAAAAAAAAAAGCACTGGATCTTCTCACTATCTATACAAATTGCTTCTGTGATTAGCTATATGAGTAGATAATTAATAACCCTATTCTATCAACTAAGAATAAAAGTACTTGTCTGACTGTCTTGGGGCCATTGTGTGTCATAACGAAGGTAAATTGGTCCCTAAGAAACAGTGCACACAACATGTATATTTAAGCAGATAGAGAGGGTATGGCTCTGTTTTTAGCCCTCGAGTCCCATGACATTTGTCATCCTCTGTCAACATCCAAACTGGAGGAAAAGATGACCCAGGACAACCTCACAGGACTCAGACAACAGACCCACGGCTGCTGAGTTCTGCAATAACCTAGGAAGGCCACTAGGTGGCGCCCCGCGGAGGGGTTACTGCTGCTTTGTGTGTGTGTGGCGGAAGCAAATACAGGATAAGAAGCCAGGACACCTTCCCCTTTCCTGTGGTAAGATGCGCAGGAGGAAGACGCTTACCTTAACTTCCTCCACACTTTGCAGCCTTAGGGTGGAGAGCAGAAGGAGAGAACACAGCCAGGACAGGAACACGGATCGGAACTGAGCCACGCAGAACGCAATGGTGCTGTGGAGAAGGACCATGACCACGCCTGGAGCCCCCAGCACACACCAGCAGGCCCACATTCCATAGACCATGACAATCCAGGGTCTGTGCTGTAGAGGGGTGGCCCAAAGAGAAGGATGAGAGATGAGTTCACAAGTGTGTCTCAGAACGCACCCTTATGGCGAGGGCACGCTTTTGTGACCAGAATCCAAATCTTGTTCTCACTGTCCTGCCAGGTCCGCCAGACTCAGGCAGTCAAGTTCCTGTCCTCGGCCAGAGCCTCCTCCCCTACTACACCTCACAATGCCTCCTCCCCTACTACACCTCACAAGGTGAGATGCTCAGCTGACTTCCGAACGGAGGTCAGAAAGCACCAACTGGGAAGACCGCAATCCCACACCCTGCGGACAGCATCTAGAAGCCAAAAGGAACTGTCATGTACCCTCTGGGAGCCTTAGGAAAAAAACAAGCTGTCCACACTTGTTGTCTTAGACTTATAAGCAAGTATTGAATTTCATCTTTTTGGAAGGTCCAGCCGAGGCACGTTTGCTGTGGATGCCTACAAATTCAGCCCAAGACAAAATCATAAACTAACTTGAAGACTATGGGCCTTTGTTCAATTTCTCTTCATAACTCAATTTTTCAGTCCTCAAGTGTGAACTTCTTAGATGGCACTATGGCCCAGATGAAGCCAAAAGATTGGATGCCCTTAGCATAACATTTACAGTCAAATTTTATGTCACGGAAAAAAATGGCATCTTCTCAACTTTTCACGATGTCAAGATCTTTAACTGATTGACGTGTTGGTCCCAATTTAAGAGATTCTGATTGCTGCACTCGTGCATATAGACACACATACACACACACACACACACACACACACACCACATATACACAAACACATACACAGATAGTTTTTAAATTATAATAAAGGGCAAGCAAGTGGCTCAGTGAGTCAAATTGTGGGCAGTGGGCTACACACAGACAGCCTGGTCTCCAGTCGAGCATAGGTCCTGAATTCCAGGGAATCCAAATGGTGGTGATTTCCACCTACATGGGACAGAAGGTGTTCCATTATGTCTCCTGGACCCCTGGCTCCTGTTGAAGTTAGTGCTCCCACAGCCTCTGCAGGAGAGGTGTGTGACTATCAGTCACGTAGACAATGTCCCAAGCTTCTGTCATTCTGGCTAGACTCCATCCCCACAGTTACCTGACTGTAGCCAGGTGTGCTCCTCCCCACAGTTACCTGGTAGCCCAGCCCACTATAAAAGGGGCTGCTTGCCTCCCCCTTGCACTCCACCAACTTCCCGGCGATGGGTAACGAGCCCGAAGCTTGTCACCAACTCTGCAAGACTAACAGTGTGAGTTCCATCCCCTTGGGAAGGTGGAAGGAGAGAACCAACTCTACACAGTTGTGCTCTGACCACACATCCCCACCCCATGCAGCAGGAACACACAACAAAAGGGACTGCAGTGAAGAGATGCACACGTCTGAAGAGGAGGGGGCTTGCCTCGCACGTGCCAGGCCTTTCATGTGATCCTTGTTCTACCAAAAAGTAAAAAAAGAAAAGGTGATAAGGGTTTTTTTTTCCTTTTTATTTTTATGAGTATGAGTGTTTTGCCTGCATGTATGTGCATCATGTGTGTGAAGTGACCACAGGAGATGGTGGAGTGGTTACAGATGGTTGTGAGCTACCATGGAGTGCTGGGAACTGAACCCAGGTCCTCTTAATGGCTGGGCCATCTCTCCAGCTACCAGGTTTTAATATCAAATGGCAGTGTGTCAGCATAGTTTACTGTCTAAGGCTTTGCAGTGACCATTAACGATCTGCATGATCTTTAGCAAGTTACATAAGCTCTCTGTGGCTCCAGTTCTTTGTATATAAAACTGGAGCAACAAAGTATTTCTCAAGAACATCCTGAGTATAATGAAATGGTTTGTAAACCACACTTATTACATACAGGCAAAGCCAGGGCTTCTCCGATAACTACTCAGAGTGCTTGCCCCGCATGCATGAGACACTGTATTCTAACCCCAGTACTTCACAAAGTGTTTATATGGACACATACCTGTTACCTCGTACTCACGGGGAGAGGCAAAGAGGTAAGAAGGTCAAGGTCAAGGTTACCCTCGGTTATATAGTGAGGTTGGAACTAGCCTGGGCTATGAGATATACTATTTCCAAAAAAGTTAGTTATTTCTAAGAAATACAACGTTATGAGTGTGCATTTTGAAGGATGGATTTTCAGAAACTTTTCAAAACCGAAGAGCTGGATGAATGAGCTTAGACCTTCTGCTAAAAGGATGAGCTGGGCTTAGTGGCCTGGGCCTGCCCTAGTCAGGATGCTGAGGCAGGAGGATCACAAGTTTAACACTTGCCTGAGCAATTGAGTGAGACCTTGTCTAAAACCAAAAGGCAAAAATAGGACTTAGAGCATAGCTTAGTGACCTAGAGACTACCTGACAGGCATGGAGCTGAGGTTTGGTCCCCAGTACGGTCAGAGAGACAGACAGAAAAAAATGACAGAGAAACAGAGACAGAGATAGAGACAGAGAGAGAGACTGGATGCAGGGCAGGCCTGGAGTATGGTGACTTGCCCATCCCGTCCTAGGAGGCATGGTCAACTCTTCCACAGACCTATATTCCAGCTCAAAAGAACATCTGCAATGTGAGACTAACTCAGCCGCTTTTACATTCCAAGAAAACCAGAGAAATGTGAAGTTCATTTTTACGGTTTTTTCCATCCCGCTAACCCCAGAAAACAGCCACATAAATTTGCCTCAAACTTTCCCCGGCTCTCTCACCTCTGGGCAGGGTCCAATTTTCAGAAATGAGGTCGCCAAAGACTATTTTAACACATGGTTTTAGCAAGCGGGGGGGGGGGGTGGATGTTCTTTTCAACACCACCTACAGCTCGTGCTGTGGGGATTGGGCACACATGGGTACACACGTATGCATACACAGTCACACTTTCAGTAAGTGCTATTTGATCTGCTGGAAAGAGCCTGTTTGCTGAGCTTCATTTGAAACTTGCCGCAGACAGAAGCTGCTCCAAGTTAGGGTAGAAAGAACCTTCAGAAATACGCAACAGCACTGTGTGGCCACCAATTCTCCAGGAAGTCTATGATGGTGGTCACGAGAGCCACTTTGTGTGCAGGTAAACGCACCCCACTTACCTTGTGCAGGCAGACAACACTGGGTGCTGTCCTGAGACAGAGGGGGAGATGTTCTCCCTCTGACCTTGGACTCTCCAGCCTGCACACTGCCTTCACCCTCCTGAGGATGAAAGTGGGATGGTGGACTAACACACCATCTTACCTACACAGAACTGGTGTGTGAGCCAGTGCCACCAAAACACTCATTTTTCACATTCAAAATGTTAAAAAGCCATTGGAATCCCCGCCTAACCCAAACATCACTAAAACCCAGATACAACATGGGCATCCCTGACCCTGACACCTCGGCAGGGCAGGGCAGATCCCACTGCCATCCACATAGTCCCTTCTACACACAGGCTGAGCTCAGGAATTGGTGGTCCAAAGAGGGGTCAGAACACCAGAGGGGCATGTCCATATGCAGAGGCCTAAGCAACCCCAGCCCACCCATCTCCACCTTGATGTGCTCATGTATGGGTCAAGCATAAGTCTGCTCCTAGGCATGTCAGTATGGGGCCTGTCACATGAACCAGGACAGAACTGCTTTTACTTTTCAAAAACAATTAACAAGAAATCACATGCATTATATTTTACCCCAAAACCATGCTACTAACTCATCACTACATGGTCAGGAAAGTCTTTCCTAAGTTCTCTGAGATCTGAGTGCATGCACACACAAGTACACACACACACACACACACACACACACACACACTCACACACACTCACACATACACACACCATATCAGTCTCAGGTTTATTTAAAAGATAGATTTATTTTTATTATATGTGTATTATTATATGTATGAGTGTTTGCCTGCATGTATGTCTGTATACCATGAACATGTCTGGTGCCTGAAGATGACAGGAGACAGGGTTGGATCTTCTAGAAATGGAGTTACAGATGATTGTGAGTGCTGAAAACTGAACATAGGTCCTCTACAAGAGCAGTAAGTGTTCTTAACCACTGAGCCATCTATCCAGCTCCCAGACTCAGGTTGTTAACGCTCAGGTTGTTTCCTCAGGTAGGATTCCTATTGCTGTGATGAACTGCCATGATCTAAGTAACTTGGGGAGAAAATGGTTTATTTGGCTTAAACTGCCATATCACTGTTCATTGTTGAAGGAAGTCAGGACAGGAACTCACACAGCAGAAGCCTGGAGGCAGGGATTGATGCAGAGGCCATGGAGGATGCTCTTCACTGGCTTGCTCCCCATGGTTTGCTCAGCCTGCTTTCTTATAGAACCTAGGACCACCTGCCCAGGGGTGCCACCACCCCACAACCAGGCTACACCACCCCCAGACTTAAACACACACACTCACACACAAACCCAGGCATGTGCACACACACACACACACACACACACACACACACACACACACACAAAATACACACAAACAAATATTCTGGTCTTCTCCAGCCCTGGGCTGATACTCACCTATTTACTGCCTCAGGAATGTGGAAAAAAGAAAAATCAATCTCAACAGTGAGCTATGATGTTTCTAATTTAGAACTTTACATTTTAAGTAAATACAACTTTATACAGTTTTCCTTTTGTGTATATATGTGTGTTCATACATGTTTATGAGCATACATGCATATGTGTGCATGTGTATTTAGAAACCAGAAGTCAGTCTTGTGTCTCATTCCTTAGGTACCATCTACCTTGGTTTATTTATTGGAGTGCACGCACACATGCGTGTGTGCTCATACCAGGATGCTTTTGTAGAGGTCAGAGGTAACTTGTCAGTTACCTCAGAGGTTAAGAGTCGGCTCTCTCCTTCTACCATGAAGATCCCAGGGACTGAACTCAGGTCATCAGACTTGGTGGCAAACACCTTTGTCCTCTGAGATATCTCACTGGCCCACAACTTTTTTTTTTTTTTGAGACAGGGTCTCTCACTGGCTTCAAGCTTGCCAAACAAGTGAGGTTGACCAGCCAGTGAGTCAGGAATTCCCTGTCTCCTTCACCCACCACATCCAGCCTTTTTGGTGTTTGTTTGTTTGTTTGTTTGTTTGTTTGTTTTATGTGGGTTCTGGGAATCAAACTCAGATCCTCACACACACAAGGTAAGCACGTTACTTGCTGAGTGGTCTCCCAGGCACACAACGTTCTTCTAACTGGGACTCGTTCTGAGATAGCTGTACTTTGTGTTCTCACAAGAAATAACACCTTTTGTGCTGTGTTTTGTTCAGTTCCCCCAAAAGGACCTTTCACAAAACCACAGAATATTATCACAAACACATAACTACCATCCGCCAAACTTACTGGTTTCCCATTTCATCTCCCTATGTTCTACACTATTCTATCACATGTGAAGGTTCAGTGAGCACTCCCACAACATGTGAAGGTTCGGTGCGCACACCCCACAAACACCCAGAACAGTTTGGAATTCACATGCACTCCCTTCGTGCTCCCCCAATCAGCCCATCACCTACCTGTTAGTCTCTTCTCCATTTACAAAATGCTGTCATTTCAAAGAAATCATACAGACTCAACTAAAGCTGCTGTGGCTAACACCCATTCTCTCTTGCAGTTTTCCATGGTATGGATAGCCTCAGTTTGCTTACTCACATACCAGCTGAAGGGCATCTCAGATGTTTGCAAGTTAGGGTTATTTCGAATAAAACTGATGTCCTCATATCTGCACAAGCTTTTGGTGTTAAAAATAACTTCTCATTTCCCAGAATGAATGAATGCCTGAGCAAACACTAGCTGATGGCATGCCAGTTACATGTCTGGCACCACAAACAGCTTTCTGGTCTACCACCATTCAACACCAACCAGGGTACATGAGTGTGCCCGACATTCCGCATCCCCACAAGCATCTGTGGTGTTTCCATGTTTCAGCAGAACCTTTCTGGAAAGTACATAGTGACATCCCATTGTGATTTAATATGAATTTACAACACTCTAGCAATGGTGATTTTAAAAGCCTGAACGATGTGGTACTTGGTTAGATGGACTGAGAGAATTCTGTGGAAGCACACACTGATCCCACTTAGCTCTCTAGATTCCAAGTCTTCAGTTTTTATAGAAGATGAAAGTTCAAATAGGGAAATTTTCAAAAGTCCAAAAAGCACAACTTTCAAAACAGCCAACCTAAAGCCAAACCAAGAACTCCATGGCATCTCTGATGGGATGCAGCACACACCACAGAAAATGGAGGCAATCAGACACCATACCATATTCCATGGTGACTTAGGTTGACACTAACTCACTTCTCAGAACAGAACATGGCCATTTTCCACCTGGTAGCCTTCCTGAGTAAGATAAAATCCTTTCTTGTTCATAATACATAAATGTAAACAGAATTTAGCCTGGTACCTAGCTCAAACAAATACTAAATGTCAGAATAAATGGTTGCGTGGAAGAAAAGAAAGGATGGATGGATGGATAGATGGATGGATGGATAGGTGAGTAGATGGATGATTGGGTGGGTGGATGGCTGTATGGATGGGTTGGTGGATGGGTAGATGGATGGATGGATAAGTGGATGGATGAGTGGATGGATGGGTGGATGGATGGATGAATGAATGGATAGATGGATGGATAGATAAATGGGTGGATGGATAGATGGATGGGTGGGCAGGTAGATGGAGGGGTTGGTTGTTGGATGGGTGGGTGGGTTAGTAGATGGGTGGGTGGGCAGGTGGATGGATGGATGGATAAATGGATGGATGGATAAATGGGTGAGTAGATGGATAGATGGATGGGTGGATGGGTTAGTTGATGGATGGGTAGATGGATGGATGGATGGATGGATGGATGGATGGATGGATGGATGAGTGGATGGGTGGGTGGGCAGGTGGATGGATGGGTGGATGGATGGATGGACGGACAGATGGATGGACGGACGGACGGACGGATGGATACATGGATGTGTAGATGGATAGATGGATGAGTGGATGGATGGATGGATGGATGGATGGATGGATGGATGGATGGATAAATGGATGAGTAGATGGATAGATGGATGGGTGGATGGATGGGTTGGTTGGTTAATGGATGAGTGGATGGATGAATGGATGGGTGGGTGGGCAGGTGGGCAGGTGGATGGGTAGATGGATAGATGGATGGGTGGGTGGATGTTGATGATGGGTAGAGATTGATGGAAGTAGCTATATATGGTTAACAGGATGAGTGGGTAGATGGATGGTTGAGTGGATGGGTAGATGGGTGGATGGGTAGATGGATGGATGAGTGGATGGGTGGGTGGGCAGGTGGATGGGTGGGTGGATGGGTGGATGGGTGGATGGAT
>NC_034594.1:164576990-164626737 GCF_900095145.1 Mus pahari
AAGCCAGGGGAAGCAAGCCAGTAAGGAACATCCCTCCATGGCCTCTCCATCAGCTCCTGCTTCCTGACCTGCTTGAGTTCCAGTCCTGACTTCCTTTGGCAATGAACAGCAGTATGGAAATATAAGCTGAATAAACCCTTTCCTCCCCAACTTGCTTCTTGGTCATGATGTTTGTGCAGGAATAAAAACCCTGATTAAGACACTAGCTTAGGGCTGCAGCAAAGAGAGGGGGCTCAAAGCTTTGGTTAGCACTCCCATTAGCACCAGACAAGACTACAGATGCCAAGAGACCACGCAGCGAAGCACTGTTTGAGAAAGAAAGGCCGTCAATGCATATTCTCCTGTGTGCCGTGGTTTGATATGTTTTATTTCATCGATAGCAGTAGGTTCTAAAATAAATCAATAGCAGTAGGTAAATATAAATATATACTGCATAACACACACACACACACACACACACACACACACACATGAAATCTCCCCAAAGAAGAAAAAGCAGTCTGCTCCCTCTGAGTCCAGACAGCTGTGTCTCAGCCAGATCTTCCTGGCAGTAAAGGTCAGTAGGTCTTTATCCAGGGAGCTTCACCTCATTAGACAGGCACTAATGGAGGGAGTGGAGTGGGTTCCAGGAGAGACATCAGTGCCCGAGGTTCCATTTATGTGTGGATCTGACACTCCTCAGGGAGAGGTTGCTTACCCCATGAAGAGGTTCCTCAGCCTGTGCATATTCTGCAGTGAGGACCTGAGCCGAGGGGCCAAGACTAACCATGTCATCCTCCAGCCAGACCACATCAAGAAAAGCGCTGAGCCCCACACCAGGCAAGACTTCTCAGAGCGCCTACAGGATCGTTTTAGTTCTGAGGGCTGGGAACACAGTGTCTCAGGTGGTGGAAAGCCACAGAGGCATGAGAGAACGGGGGCAGATGTGATCCGTCCCCACAAAGTCCAATCATAACACACCCACAGCCAGAGCTCAGCCATTACTCAACCTCCCTCAGGCTCCTCACAGAGAGGGCCTGACCTAAAGGAAAAGCATTTAATCTCAGCCAAGAAGCTCAAGGGGAAGCTTTATTACTTTACATGACCAGAGGAAGGGAAGAGAGAGGGAGAGGAGGGAATGAAGGCGGAGGGGAGAAGGGGAGAAAAAGGGAGTGGGGAGGGCTATGCTTCTGGAAGTAGCCTGGCCCTCCCTGGGAGGTGGTGACCCAGAAAGGAAAAGATCCATCCTGGATGGAGATGGGAAGCATTGTTCAGGAGTCAGGGCTTTGACCAGAAGCCATCTGACGCCTGCCCCCAACTGGGATGCTCCGGCTTCTCCATCAGGCTTCTCCCTGCCCCAGAGGAAAGCAGAGTAGACACAGCTACGGCTCAAACCTTCCATCCTGAAACCTTCCATCCTGAAAGAGCACCAACAACAGCTCTGCCAGTGAAGGCCAAGAGGAACACTTCATCCAGGTGGTGAGAGGGCTGGAGCTAATGAGGCCAAGGTTGTGGTCCAGACTCACAGAAAGGCCAAGCCAGCTCTGACAAAGAAGCACTGTGGCCACAGGCAGATCTGCCAGCCAGCTGACTCGCAGCCCAGCCTGTGGTCACAAGAAGGTGAGACACACAGGGAGATGGCTCAGCTCTCACTTTGCCTCCTTCCAAGAAAAACGCAAGGCTCTCCTCCCCAGCATGGCGTAAGACGTGTTTTGCTGAGGTTGAGCTGAGTCTGCCTGCCCAGCCAGGCCTCCCAGTACCACATAGGAAGCTGAACAAGGGAGCCCCGATTCCCAAGCCAGAACTGCAAAGCCACCTCCCGGCAGGCTCTGACTACAGTGGTCAGCATGCCTGGCCCTCTCCTTGCCTTGTGTACTTACTGCGAATGGGAGGGCCACCTCCATGCCAGGTGTGGCTCAGTGATGAGCACCCCTTCACTTCTGACTTCCCAGTCGGCTGGGACTCCTTGCCCCAACCCCCAGGAAAGCAATCTAGCTCCCATTCTTATTCCCAGATAATAATCACCGTAGTTATAATCTGTTCCCTACAGCTTGTCTGTGTCACCAGGATGGACACCAGCTGCATCTGGCTCTTCAGCCTCAGAGAGCAGGCCAGGATTCGCACTGTGACCTGTAGGTGTGTGTCACTGGTTTGCCAAGGATATACTGCAAAGGACACAGCCAGTACACGTGCCTCCTTTCCAAGAGACCCTGAGTGGTTAATGCCCAGTTTCTTCAGGGAATCCTTGTTTATTTTTGCCAAACTGTAAAGTGTGGATTGATAACTTGAATCTGTTTTTAATACATAGTTGCTTAATTATTAATGAAGTTAGACTCTTCTCCCTCAAGTTTAGAGATAGTAAGTCATTTTTTTATGTGTTTTTTTTTTTTTAAAAAAAAAAGCTTTATGTTAGAAATAGAATGTTAAACTTTGGGACTGGAGAGATGGCTTACAGGTTCTCTTGCTGAGAACCCATGTTCAGTTCCCAGCACCCATACTGCAGCTCACAATCACCTGTAACTACAGCTACAGGGGCTTTGATGACCAGTTCTGGATCCACTTGTACCAGGCACACACATGGTGCACATACATGCAGGCAAAAATATACATAAAAATATTTTAATTTAACTCAGTTTTGGAGTTTTTAAATTAACTCGTTCATTTTATACATATGAATTTTTGCCTGCATGTTATACCTGCACATGCCATTTATACCTGGTGCCCAAGGAGGGCAGAAGATCCTGTGAGACAAGTTACAGACAATTTGGAGCTGCTATGTGGGTACTGGGGACTGAACCCAGGTTCTCTGGAAGAGCAGCCAGTGCTCTTAGCTGATAAGCCATCCCTTCAAACCTCGAGAAAAAAAATTAATGATAAACTTCTAGAAATATTGTAAAAAAAAAAAAAAAAAACAGGAATTTGAGAAATTTAATAACGTATTAAAAATAAATAAACCCTAGTAGTGAACGCTGAGGCAGATGCACCCCTCACCACCTCAGGGGCAAGAGCGGAGTTCCAGTACATGCTTCTCATCTGGTCTGCTCTAAAGGCCTATGAACTTTTTAGCATATCCAAGTCTGGTAGACTCTAACATCTTAGCTTTGCCATGCCAGAAAGCAAGCGACCACGGAGGAAAAGAAAGTAACCAGTATTGTTAAAAAGGAGAGTTTGCCCCTGAGTCTTCCATCTCCTAGAGCAGTGGCAGTCAACCTTCCTAATGCTGCGGCTGGCTCCTCACACTGTGGTGACCCCCAACCATGACATTATTTCATTGCTTCCTCATAACTGTAATTTTGCTACTGTTATGAATCATATTATAAGTATATGATATGCAGATGATCTTAGGCGAACCCTGGGAAAGGGTCCATGGACTGCCCCCCAAAAAGGGGTCATGGTTCACAGGTGGAAAACCACTGTCCTAGAATGGACAGGATCAACAAGCACCAACTTTGTACAAAGAGACAATGTTCAGTTCAGGTAAACCTCTAACAAACCAGTGACCAGCCTGTTCCTCTGGCTTAGTGCTGGTCTCATTCTCTGGACTTTCGGGGCTATAGACCCTTTGTTCCGTCACCCCCTTGAGTCTTTCAAGAGAATGGAATTTGTCTCCTCGGTTGGTCCAGGCCAGTCTGGTTGTGTCTGGGTCTCACTTGCAGATTTCCAAACACAGGCTCATTCTTTACATTAGGAAATAGTAACAGAAATCGTGTATCAGAGGGTCCCAGGCAAAAGCCAATCAGCCCCTAAGTGACAGGGGAACCTCCTGGAAGCTTCTTAGGCTTCTTACTAGCTTGCCAGCCCTGTGAAGCTGCCACAATCCAGCCGCCTGTGAAATCTCTTTTCAGATATCTACTTTGAAGATCCCCTGTCTCAAGCTGAATCAGGAACAAACTAGCAATGGAATTGAGCACAAATAAGCTACAGCTACCACATTGCTCAATATTAAGTGTAAGTGTAGGTGTAGGTGTGTGGGGTGGGGGTGGGGGTTTCCTGTACACACAATGAGCACATGTGTACACAGGTCAGAGGTCAATCATTCCTCAGGAGCCATCTACCTTGTTTTCTTAAAAGAGTCCATCATTGGCCTGGAGATGGCTATGTGGGCCTGACTGGCTTCCAGTAGCTCCTGGGGTCTGCCTGTCTCCAGCCCCTTGGAGCTGTTTTTTAAGCACTGTCACATCCGGCCATTCTTTATGTGGGTTCTGGGGCTCAAACTCAGGTCATTGTGCTTACATAGCAAATATGTCACATACAGTATCTCCCCAGCTCAATTGCTACTTTTAAAAAAAGATTTATTGTTATTTTACATGTATGGATTTTGGCTTATGTGTTTATCTATACAACATATGTGAGGCCAAGATAAAGGCTACTGATCCCCTGGAACTGGAGTTACAGACCATTGTTGTCTTAGGGTTTCTATTGCTGTGATGAAATACCATGACCAAGGCAACTCATTGTGTGTGTGTGTGTGTGTGTGTGTGTGTGTGTGTGTGTGTGTGTGTGTGTGATCAACTTACACTTCCAGATGATGGTTCATCACCAAAGGAAGTCAAGTCAGGAGCTCAAACAGAACAGGAACTGGAGCAGAAGCTGGTGCAGAGGACATGGAAGTGTGCTGTTTACTGGGTTGTTCAGCCACTTTCTTAAAGAATGCAGGAGCACTGGCCCAGGGATGGCACCACCCACAATGAGCTGTGCCACCCTCATTCATCACTGATGCAGAAAATGCCCTACAAGTCTTATGGCGGCCTTTTCTCCACTGAGGCTCCCTCCTCTCTGATGACTCTAGCTTGTGTCAAGTTGATATTTTAAAAAAAAAAAAAAATCAAACTAGCCACTACAATTGTGAACCACCATGTGGGTGCTGGAAATAGGGCCCAGGTCTTCTGAGAAAGCAGCCAGTGCTCTTGGCTGCTGAGCCATCTCTCCGGGCCTTGTATTTACCAACAATATAACTTCTGCTCCCTCCTGAACTGAATGAAGCAACATATTCTCCCAAGCAAGCCTTTACTAAAGCATTCCATCAGGGATGCGCTCAGTGAGCACCGGCTGAGGTTAGCTCGCTCTGAAACCTGTGTATACAATGGTTTTAGAAAA
Source organism: Mus pahari (assembly GCF_900095145.1). Taxonomy (NCBI): domain Eukaryota; kingdom Metazoa; phylum Chordata; class Mammalia; order Rodentia; family Muridae; genus Mus; species Mus pahari. The sequence continues at coordinate 164,582,067 of NC_034594.1, forward strand.
TCACCCGGAGGAAATCAACACAGGGGAGTTGAGAAAGCACTTCACCCGACATGTCACGTTGGCTAATACTGTCCCTGGGCTTCCCCACTGATAACCCTGTCTCCAGATTCACAGTTCAGCCCTCGTCACCAAAGCCAAAGGAGAAAGAGGCTTAAAAGCAAATGACTCATGACTCCTACCTTCTTTGTGAGTAACGTGGCCAACTGAGACACAGCCATATGGCCAATGAAGAGCCACACCAGCCTCCGCTTCCCCCATTCCATCCAAAAGTTCCACTCAAAATCAGTCGGGTCCTAGGAGGGGAGAGCAAAAAGTGGTATTACCAGAGGAACTGAGGTGTGTGTCAGACAACACACTGGGAAAGTGCTCAGAGTCCAGACTCCGAAGATGGCATTTACCAAATTGGAACTCCAACCTCCCCACCCACCTTAAACTGTCCCCTCTAACCTGGCTGTCTTCCCGCCATTCTCCAAATGTACTTTTCCTTCTAACACAGAGTCTTCATGGACACAGATTCTCGGGGATGGAACCCCATGTTCTTAGCTCACTTTGTAAATAGTGAAAAGGAGGCTGAAAGGATTAAATTCATGTACCCAAGGTCACAAAGTCAGCACGGTAACTGGGAAGCTCACATGGTATTCAAGGTAACTGGGAAGGTCACATGGTCAGTGTGGTAACTGGGAAGGTCACATGGTCAGTGTGGTAACTGGGAAGGTCACATGGTCATCATGGTAACTGGGAAAGTCACATGGTCATCATGGTAACTGGGAAGGTCACATGGTCAGGACGTTGTACATCGTGGTGCGCACTAGGCTCCGCACCACGATGTACAACGTCCACAAGCAGAACGTCACATGGTCATCATGGTAACTGGGAAGGTCACATGGTCATCATGGTAACTGGGAAGGTCACATGGTCAGTGTGGTAACTACAAGAAATGAACTACTTTCGTTATTAACTTGCCATAAAGAATAATTCTGGTATGTGCCTGCCCCTTCTACTGGAGCAACTCCAGGTACCAGGGTCCATGTCTGTAAGGCGTGCACACGGGCAGGTGAGTGGACATGAGGAAATTCAGCCTGAGGAGCCTCAATGATGGTCACAACAGCAAAGCTGAGCCCAGAAAGGACATGCAAGTGGCCGGCTGCCCACACATGCAGCATAGACAGAGAACGACTCCTGGCTATAATGGTCAGAGCTTCTTCTCAGCTCATGTAGGTACATGTAGCCCACGCCTGCTAAGGGTGGACATCCTCCCTATCCTTACAAGAGGATTCAGGACCTGGACCCTGCTTGAGTGAAAGAGGAGCAAAACATTCTTTTTAAATTATTCCCTGTGGAGGTTTGAATAAGGATGGCTTGCATACACGCATATGTTTGAGTGCTTGGCCCATAGGGAGTCACGCTATTAGGGGGTGTGGCCTTGTTGGAGGAGTATACCACAGTGAGGGCAGGCTTTGAGAAGCTCAAGCCAGTTCATTTCCTGATGCCTGCCAATCAGCATGTAGAACTCTCAGCTCCTTCTCCAGTACCACATCTGACTGTACGCTGTCATGCTTCCCACCATGATGATAATGGACTGAACCTCTGAAACTGTAAGCCAGCTCCAATTAAATGTCCTTTATGAGAATTGCTGTAGTCGTGGTGTCTGTTTACAGCAGTAAAACTCTAACTAAAACATTCTTTAAGCAGCCTTTGTCTGGTATTTAGTCAGAGCAACAAGAAAAGTGACCAACACACATGCTAATAACTGCGAGTCTCCGGTACTTCCTGTCCTTTGTTACAAGACCAGTTCCCTGACACTGGATGAGGGTGGGGAAATCCCACAAAGCTCCACCCACATATAAAGAGCTCTAGGCAAGTAATGGCTTCTAAGTAAGAAAGATCGGCCTTCTCCAGGTATAGGAGGTCCAATCCCAAGTGATCAGCCACAAACACATATAAATACAAGCAATACTAAATGACCTCAACAGACTGTATGTATGAACACATATACACACATTCACATACGTACACACACACACACACATACACACTCACACACTCTCACACACACATTCACACACTCTCACACACTCATACACACTCACACACTCTCACAAACACTCTCACACACTCATACATACTCTCACACTCACACACATTCACACACTCATACACACACACTCTCTCACAAACATTCTCACATACATATACTCATATACACTCTCACAAACATTCTCTCTCACATACACACACACACACACACACACACAACACTCTCACACACTCATTAAAGAAGAGGTCATTGAAATTGAGAGGAATTGGGAGAGGCATGAAAAGAGCTGTAGGGAGGGAGGGAGGCTGTAAACAATGCAAATTCATTACTCATATATGACATTCTCAAAAACTAAAATAAAAAATCTTTTAACAAGTTTATTTTCCTGGGTATTTTAGAGGATCTGATAGAGATGGCATATACTGATAGAATCTAGGCTATAGTGGTTTGATTTATGACATGTTGGATTAAGATGGAGCAAAGATAATACCCATTAAATGAAAATCATAGTTATAGCTTGTTGAATTTTTCCCCAGGACTCAGAATATGTATCATAATATCCTTAATATTGGGCACAATTTCCTGTAAGCCATGCAATCATAAAGGCAGTGTATTGAGTTCCTAAGCTCTGAGATGTCATAGATGAGGCATACTAAATACATTTTTGTGTTATATGTGATTTTTATTTTTCTCTTTAAAAATATTTATTTTTATTTATGCATATTAGTGTTCTGTTTGCATGTAAATATGTGCACCACATGTGTTCCTGGTATCCATAGAGGTAAGAAAAAATTATCAAATCCCCTAGGACTGAACCTGTAGATGGTTATGAACTACCATCTACGGTGGGCAATGAGAGTCAAACTCAGGTCTTCTGCAAGAGCAGCAAGTGGCCACTCCATCCCTGACATTTTCATCTTACGATGTTTTTTGGGATAAATACAACTTTGTAAAATGAGAACCATCTATGTATTGTTGCCTTTACTGTATTACATGTAAATCGTTTTCTATTGAACCCAAACATTTCTGTTTACTTTCGGTTGACCATTTAAATACACTGTTTCCCTAAGGCTATGATTCTCTTTACTGTCTCAGATTTTCATAAACAAGGAAGTCATATATAATGAAACCTATATTTCTAATGTTTAACTACATGGCTACTATTATATATTTCTATGAGTAAAAATATGCTATAGACAGGCTGGAGAGATGGTTCAGTGGTTAAGAGCATGACTGCTTTTCCATAGGTCCTTGAGCTCAATTCCCAGCAACTATATGGTAATTCACAACCATCTGTGATGTGATCTAATGCCCTCTTCTGGTGTGTCTGAAAACAGCTACAGTGTACTCATTAAATAAATAAATTAATTAAAAAAAAAAAAAAGAAAAAAAGAAACAACTTTTAACTATGAAAAAAGTCATGACCCCCCCCACCAACCTCTCTGATGAATCACAACTTTTCCAAATCTCAGCCTTCAGGAAAAACGTATCCAACATGGTACAGGACAAGGAGGAATTATTGATGTGGTTAGACCTTTTCCCCTAAGTTTAAGGGTTCTATGCCATTTACCTATGAGAGCTCCTAGTGCTGTTTTTTTTTTCTTTGTTTCTTGTAAATAAATACTTTCTAAGCTGGATGTAGTAGTGAATGCCCACAGGAATAGCTCTTGAGAAGTGAAAGTTGAGATCCAAGAGTTCAAAGGTCATCCTCAGCTACAGGATGAGTTCCAGGCTAGCCTGAGCTACAAGAGCCCCTGTCTCAAAAAGACAACAATGGGGCACAGACACACACACACATACACACACCAGGGACACTTCTCAGATTGGGAAGGCACTGTCTGCATTTTCTCTAAAGCATTTGGAGAGAAGAGTTGTAAGTCACAAGTGAGGCCATTATAAAAGTTTGGAACCATGACTCAAATTACATAATTCAAGACAACGGTGGTATTAACACTCATGACCCCAGCATTTAGGAGTTAGATGATCAATCCCTAGATCGAGAAGATCTAGGCAAGAGGCAAGAGGATTAGAAATTCAAGGATATTTTCAGCTACAGTGGTTAATTTGAGGCCAGCCTGGGCTACATCATGAGATCCTGTCTCAAAAAAAAAAAAAAAAAAAAAGCAACATGGACTCACGACTCTCCTACAAAATTTCACAATTGTCAGCTCTCCAAAAATGTCATAGAGACAGTGTGTGTCCCTATACCATGGAGAAAATCAACACCTCCAGTCCTTTGGGAGCCACAGCCTCAAAATCCGGAGTTCACAGTCAGAGGATTTGGTTTCTGCTCAGAAAGCCATCCCACCTTCACAAAAGCGAGTTTAAAGTCCGACGTGGCAGCACGTGTTTGTATTATAACATTTGGGAGGCTGAGGCAAAAGGGCTCTCATGAGCTTGAGGCCCGCCTGGTCTAGAGAGTAAGTTCCTGGGTTTGAGACCAGCCTGGGCTATGTAGTTAAGACACAGTCTCAGGAGGAAAAAAATTAAAATAGTTCCTCCAGCCTCTATACCTAAGGTGCAGCAGTTACATGGTCCCATAATAGCGCATGAACCATTAGGAAATATGGGTGAGGCCTGTGGATCTCACTGCAGTGGGGTTCCTCGGTTTAAAGAGTTCACTATGGTGATGAAATTCCCCAGTAAGTTTTGTTATTGTTGCAATTTCCTGTAGGTGTAGTTATTTTGAAATAAATGAGTTTTATAGAAAAGGAACAGAAGTCATAAAGTCCCCATAAATTAAATACAAGCGAGTTCCTGTAACTGAACCAATAAGCCCGGACCTCCGCTCCGCCCCCTAGCGGTGGCCGTGTGATTTGCCTCAAAGCCCCATGAGTCAGACTTCTCATTTGCATACCCATCATTCCTGTCACGTAATACAATTTTGAAGTTTAAAATATATATGTATATTATGTGTGTGTATATATTTCACCCATCATTTCGAGCTAAAAAGACTTATTACATTGACATATAGACAAGATGCCGGGAAGCTCTGGGGCTGAAAAGTCACCGTCGACGAACTGGGAACTGTAGTTACTCGTAAACAGAGCTTTCACACGTTCTCTGTATACTCTGGTTTCTCTTCAGATCGTATAAATCTTTCGCCTTTTACTAAAGATTTCCGTGGAGAGGAACAAATCTGAGTCGTTGTTAATTTTTTGAGGTCTTGCTTCTTGCAAGACTGACATTGTGGTTCTAAAATAAGACAGCTGTATGTAAATCAGCCTGTACTTCCCCTTTATGAGTTGTGAGTACTGTTTCTCCAGCTTTAACCTGGACCTTGAAAGAATACAACAAATTCCTCAACAGCTTTTTGTTCTGGAACATGGCTTCATTCAGCCAGCTCCTCACTCAGGTGCTTATTTTATCACGTTTTTCCCTACTTCCTTTTTCTAGCAAGGACACCATGAATGGTGAATATGTCTTTAAGAACTCTCACAGGTAGCGCTTTTCAGCCCTGCTCCTACAGGATATCCACCCCTCTAAGCTCCATCTGCAGCAGCTTCTCCCTGTCTCCCATGGACCTATGTGTGTAAATTTTAATGAGCCCCTAAAGATTGTTCCCAACATAAAGATTGAACGTGTCCATATGAGGGACCCTACTCAAAAAGGTGTGCCTTTGAGACACTTCAAATTGAGAGCCATGTCCCAGAGACAGCTGCAATTCAAACACAGAAAGCAGAAAACTAAAGAGATTCGCATTCAAAGAAGCATGAAGAGATAGATGGGCGGGTGCTCAGGAGCACTAAAAATCAGATGACCTTCAGGTGGATAAAGACCGGAGGTGGCTCCTCTGGGTGATAATGAACACAGAACTTTTTCACCAAGGCAGGAGTGGCCTACATACATGTATCCCTGATGCAGGTCATTACCAGAGCTGTCAGGAAGAAACCAGGCCCTAGTGCTCTGGCAGGACCTGATGGAAGGATGGCAGCCGGGAGAGCTTGGTCCTGACAATGAAACCTGCAGTCCCTCCAAAATCAGACCGCACCTGACCCCGTGTTCATTTTCTTACACGTCTCTGCAGCGAAGCCTCTTGCTCACAGGCAGGTCTGTTTATTTTTGCCTTTGGCAAACAATTCTGCATTATCTGAAATGCCTGACTTGGGACCCTACATGGAAAAACTATCACCCTGTGTTGTAAGAGATGCGGTAGCGTTGAAAGCACCACAAACTTCTGATCCTACGTTCTTACTCATGATTCTAAAAGGAGCTGTCAGAAACGGAAACATCTACAACAGTCGCTGTAAACGGGAGTCCATCTACATCCAGTTGTGTAAGTGGTGATATGTGTGTATCTGGGTACACATGTGGGGGACCCTGTGTGTGTGTGTGTGTGTGTGTGTGTGTGTCTGTCTGTCTGTCTATCTGTGTCTGTGTGTCTGTGTGTATGTGTCTGTCTATCTGTCTGTGTCTGTGTGTGCCTGTGTATTTGTCTCTCTGTGTGTATTTGTCTGTGTGTCTATCTGTCTCTGTCTGTGTGTCTGTGTGTGCCTGTGTATTTGTCTCTGTGTGTGTATTTGTCTGTGTGTGTATGTGTGTGTCTCTCTGTGTGTATGTCTGTCTGTGTTTGTGTGTGTGTGTCTGTGTGTGTGTCTGAGTCTACATATGTGTGTCTGTGTCTATGTGTGTCTGTGTGTGTGTGTGTTTATGTCTGTGTCTGTCTGGGTATGTCTGTGTCTGTGTGTGTCTGTGTCTATGTATGTGTGTCTGTGTCTATCTATGTGTACCTGTGTGTATTTGTCTATGTGTATGTGTGTTTGTCTGTGTGTGTCTTTCTGTGTGTGTGTATGTCTATGTAGTCTGTGTGTGTGTGTGTGTGTACACCATAGCACACATATAGAAGTCAGAGGACAGCTTGCAGGAATCAGTTTCTTCCTTCCTGTGGTTTCTTGGACCTGAACTACAGTCATTAGGCCTGGCAGCAATCTTTACCTTTACCTACCGAGCCATCTTTACCAGCCCTGTACTCGGCTTTTTTCATAGATTCTAAGGAATTGACTCAGGTCCCCATGCTTGAATGACAAGCACTTTACTGGCTGACCTATCTCCCCAGCCCACATCTGATGTTCATGGAACTGTCCAGTGGATAGAGCAACAAATGCCAGAGAGAATGCCCCACACAGGGCTAGACACAGCTCGTAGTCCGTGACAAACACTGGCCTGACATCTAACTGTGCCTCTGCACAGCCTAGTGAGTCAGGCTGGGAACTGAAGAAAGCTGCTGCCAGTCTAGTGGAGCCTGAAGCTCCCCAGGCACAGTCAGGGCAGGGCAGACATGAGTGTCTTCAAACACTTGTCAGGAAGAAGGGGATTCAGAAGCTGATGTGCTGTTTTATGCCCCAAATCAACCTCTGAGAGCAGTTGGTCCCAGGATGGGAACGCTGCACACTCAGAGAAAAGGTAAAGCAGGGCCTGACGATATTCTTAAATACTGACAACAGAAAAATGGATATACCACCCAGAAGCAGCTTTCAATCCCACCATCAGCTGCCCTGACCGCCCCACCACCACCACCACCACCATCCAAGTCAATATTGACATGGGGTCCTTGGTCACTGATGGGACAGAAGACAGGGAAGGAGGTTGTGGTGGCTTGAATAAAAATGGTTCCCACAAGCTTAGTAACTAGAGAGGGGCACTCTTAGGATTAGGAGGTGTGGCCTTGTTGGAGGAAGTATGTAATTAGGGTTGGGACTTTGATGTCTCAAAAGCTCATACCAAGCCCAGAGTCTGTCTGTTTGTGTCTCTCTCTCTCTCTCTCTCTCTCTCTCTCTCTCTCTCTCTCTCTCTCTCTCTGCCTATGGACTGGGATGTAGGATGTTCAGTTACCTCTGCACACCATGTTTGTCTGGATGCTGCCATGCTCCCCACTATGGTGATAATGGACTGAACCTCTGAACCCATAAGCCAGCCCCAATTAAATGTTTTCCTTTGTAAGAATTGCCTTGGTCATGGTGTCTCTTCACAATAATAGAACTATGACTAAGGCAGAGGTCTTGGTTGGAGAAAAGGGGTACCTAGCATCTCTCCAGTGGAGAAAGTGGGGCTGGTACCGAAGCACAGCACTTCCAGAAGAGACCAGGACACGAGTCTGGTTCCTTGTCCAAGGCAACACACTTCACCTTCTCAACAGAAAAGCACACTGTTCCAGACGGGCCTCCACACTCTTCCATCCCCAGAGTGAGGTGAAACACGGGCACTTTTTACACAGTAGAAGGCTACCCTGTACCTTCTTCAGTCCTCCAAATAGAGTATCCATCTCCAGCTCAAATTCTTGGTCCAGTTCCTCTTCATGCTCTGGCAAGAAAAAAAAAAAGAAGAAGAAAAATCCTCTATTAATCATGCCCAACTAAATTAGATCTAAATAGCAGAAGCACCCAAAGAAGATTTTAAAAAGAGATAAATGTCCTACAGACCTAGTAGCAGGCACACCTTCCACATCCCTGAAATTCCTTCCCTGTGTTGGGCCATAGTTCCAGGAAATACATAACAGGGTTGATGTAAATATCCCTCTCAGTTTGGATAAAGGCCACAAAGAGAGAGTGTGTGAGAGAGTGAGAGAGAGAGAGAGAGAGAGAGAGAGAGAGAGAGAGAGAGAGAGAGAGAGACAGGGAAGGTTGGTGCAAGGCCCAACTGTATAGAAACAGGCTGTCTGAAGAATGGAGTGTGGGCTCCTGGAAGGAAGGCCAGGAGTCCTCAAAGAGTCCTGAACTTGTCACTCCTCATGGACAGTTATCCAACCAATGGCTGTCTCTCAGCATCTGCTCCTTATTGAGCAACTCATTGCAGCTGAGAGCTTTTAGCTAATTTTAGACGGTCTTGAGGAACTGCTCCTGTCTGCAGTCCCAACTCTCGAGGCTGTACAAGCATGGGACACTTTACTGAGATCATGACCCAAAACTGGTGTGGCGTTACTGAACCATATGATAGGAGCTGACAGATGTTATTAAAAAAGATCATGTCTGAATAGTAAGCACACTCATAGGTAACCAATACCAGAAAACAGCTGTGCATGTGCATAACAAAACCATATGGAACGAAGCTGAGACCTTATCTCCAAACAAGACAGCAAAAAAGGAGAAGGTTGTTCTCTTACGGCTGAGTGTCCTCCACGGTAGTGAAATGTTACCCTGAGCCTCACACGCACAGCAACTCCCACCTCAGCCTCCCAAGTGTTGGGATCACAGACATGAGCCACTATCCAGACAGCCTAAAATTAGCTGAAAGCTCACAGCTGCAATATCGCGTCGCTCAATGAAGAACAGATGCTGAGGACCTGCTGCAAGACATCTGTCTACAAAGAGCACCACTCCTCAGGACTCTGAAAGGACACCTTGCTAGCTGCAGGGAGCCCACACCTTACTCTCTGTGACAGACTCCAATGTCGCTAAGGAAGTAACTAGTATAAAAGGACAGAATCCCCTCTGCCTAGAACTCCTCTCATGATGCTGAAAATGGAGCATGGGAGTCCTCCAACCAACACCACTGGGGATCAAGCCTGGAAACCCCCATGTCACTGGGGACAGAGCCTAGACGCCCCCCCATGCCACTGGGGACCTGCAGCCAAGACAACTCTCTCTGCTAAGGCCCAGTTCCATTTTCCAAACCACAGCCTGAGAACATTAGAAATAGAGCAGTTTCCACCCAAGAGCCCTGATTATCAGCTGTTTATTCTCTCCCTTCACAAAAGGCTACATCAAATTCCCATCTACCTACTAAAGGCAAGATTTGCATTTTAATGGCTGCCAATGAGCTGTTGTGTAAGTCATTTGCTCAGAATCACTAACCTTACACTTTGATCTTACAAATACTAGTAATAGTTCTGGAGTGGGTCGTTAGAGGTCATTAGACACCCCCCCTACACACGTACACACACATACATATATATATATATATATATATACACATACATACACACACATACACACATATATACACACAAATACATACACACATAAATACATACACATATACATGCACACAAACATACACACATACACATATACATACACATACAAATACATATACACATAAATACATACATGCACACACATATACATACACACATATACACACACATACATAAACACATATACACACATACATACATACACATATACACACATACACACAAACACATATATACAAACACACACACACACCCTGATGTTTTTATGCATTTGAAAAACTCCAATCAGGGGCTGGAGAGATGGCTCAGCGGTTAAGAGCACTGACTGCTCTTCTGAAGGTCCTGACTTCAAATCCCACAACCACATGGTGGCTCACAACCATCTGTAATGAGATCTGGCGCCCTCTTCTGGAGTGTCTGAAGACAGCTACAGTGTACTTACATATAATTAATAAATAAATCTTTAAAAAAAGAAAAAAAGAAAAGAAAAGAAAAACTCCAATCAGCTCCCACTGAGCCAGAGGTCTACTGCAGACTGTGGCAATAAATGAAAACATGGAAGGGAACAGAAAATATGGGCTTCTAGCAAAAAAACTCAGTGGCAAGCAATGTTAGAAAACTCATAAGCAGACCATGCTACAGCAGAGACATACATGGTAAGATAGGTTTTTCCATGACACTTGAGGCCCACGGCTTCAACCTCTTCTTTCCTCCTCCAGTTCTCTCAGAGAACGAGAATGTGGGTCACAAATAACTCAATAAAAACACATGAGATCTGTAAATAGGATGTAAAATAACAAAGGTTATTCCCAAGAAGACCATGCCTCCTGAACTCTGAACTTAGGCCAATTGCTGATAGAGCCATGTTCTGGGCAGAGGGGCATGGAGAGATGGCATCATTGGTAGAGTGCTCACTGTACCATGAAGTCTTATGTGCTCATGAAGTCTTGAGTTCAGATCCCAGGACACACAGGAAAAGCCTAGTACAGCAGCACACATCTGCAAACCCAGTCCCAGCGAGGTGGAGACAGGAGGATCTCCAAGACTGCAGAGCAGTCAACTTAGACTAATCAGTGAGAGACCCCGTCTCTAAGCAATAAAGCAGATAGGGAATGAGGAAGACACTCCGCATCGTTGGCTGTTTTCTCAACCACCACGTTGCTGCGATTGGCGAAAAGTTTGGTAAGGACAATAACCAACACAGAAGGCAATAACAGAGCAAGCCTGAAAGGGGCTAGGCTAAGAGATCTGGTATCCCTGGAGGAAGGCAGTAACTCAGTAGTTTTGTGAGTGACAAGGACTTGGTCAAGTGCCATCTAACACACTGGAAGCCTTGATTGTGAGGACACTGGGAGACAGATTCAATCCTTGGCAACCTGCAGAGCAAGGCACTCAAGTCCTATCACCAAAGTTCCCTCCGTGGTCCCTCCCACCCTCAGAGAGCTCCCTGGGCAAGGCCACCTGTTCAAGAACAGGATCCCTTGCCTCCCCCAACCACATGGTAGAATGAGTTCTCTAGAGTCACCAACCCACTTGCAAACAAATCCTCAATCGCAACAGTTAGTAATTGCCTCTTCACCCAGTCTTTGTCCTGTGAGAGGTTGATGCATTGCATGAACCATGTAAAGGAAAAGGTCCACTTACAACGGCTGCTGTGTCATGTTCTCATAGATGGAGATTATTCATGACTGTGCCAGCAGGGCTAACAAGGAAAAGTGAAAGCGCGGGGCAAGTGTGTTCGCTACAGCTGTATCCTACTCTGGAGACAACTGCTACATAATAACAAAGAAATGAGAGGTGGCAAGTCAGACAGAAATTCTGCACCATGAAAGCTGTTTTTAGATTCCCGGGTGTTAGCGTTTGTTTACAAAGACATTAGGGACATTTCACTGACAGCTAAAGAAGGGGAAGTAGGTGACCTGAAACCTCAAATCTACAGAAGGCAGAATTCCATTAATGCAAATGTCAGTAACAGGCGACTTCTGCAGAAAGGCATGCTTGCAGACTATTGGGTCAGCAGGATCCCACATGGCTACATTCATTAGAAAGTGATTACCACAGAAAACAGAAAAGCTGCCAAGTTTACCTAAGTCTTTGAGAAAGAAAAGAAATCTGCTAAATGGATAAATCTGAACATTTTCTTAAGACAGGGACCTAAGGTACATGCAGTATGTGACTCTGGAGTGTGGTTGACACATCGGAAAAGCTCAGGAACCTTGAAAAATATTATCCTCACACTGCCTTAAAAAGACAAAGGTAAGTATGACAATAGCCCAGAAACACTTGGGAACTTTTCGATGAATCTGCTTCGAAGGGAACTTGGGCCTCCACAAGCTTGCAAGAGAGTGAAACCAAGCAATAGAGATTTCAGGTACCAGTTACATGGTTTACAAGAAAGGAAGGTGCCCATTGTATATGAAAGAGTCTTGGTGCCATGTTGGAATCTCCAAGGATAAAACCGAGGTCTGACCAGGTACACTCAGAAACTGATTGTCTTTTCAACTTAGAGAAAAGAGGTTGATAAAATACCATGGCTACGGAGGGTAAACAGCAGACGTCGCAGTGGTTGCTCCTGAAAACTTTATTCCCTTAAAATAAAATATCATTAGCAGGTCAAAAAGAGAAAATCATCTCTCATCTGATGAGGTACTGCAAGAGAACACAATTCATTATTGGTAGTTTTTCTTTTATGTATTTGTGTGTGTGTGTGTGTGTGTGTACACGAGAGTATATATTTGTATGTAAGATTAGAGGACAACCTTGGTTGATGTCCCTCAGCAACACTGTCCACCTTATGTTTTGAAACAAGGTCTCTCACTGGATTGGAACTTGTCAAACAGGTTAGACCAGTGGGCCAGCAATCCCTGGGGATCTGCCTGCCTACATCTCCACCCACCCACATCTCCTCCACCTCACTCCCTCACCTCCCCACCCCTAACCCCCACCTAAGATTACAAACCTTCAGCTTTTTAAAAATGACTTTTTTTTTTTTTTTGGCCACTGAACTCATGAGGAGGGTCTGCAGTTCAAGGTCATCCTGGGCTATATAGAAGAACCCTGTCTCAAAACCACAAAAATCAGACGGAGGTGTGCCTCACTTGGTATACTCACTTGGTATTTGTGTATCCTTTGGTTTGCTCAATCCATATCAAGTCCTGGGCTCAGTCCCCAGAAAAAGAAAGAGAAACTAAGCATGGTGGAACATATCTGTCATCCAGCACTTGGGAGGTGAAAATTGGAAGATGGGGAGCTCAGAGCCATACATAGCAAGTTTGGGGCCATTCAGGGCTGCACAAGACCCTGGTTCAAACAGACAAAAATATTTTTTTTTTAGATTTTGTGTGTGTGTGTGTGTGTGTGTGTGTGTGTGTGTGTAAATACATGAGTTTATATGTACCATGAGCATGCAGGTGCCCTTGGAGGCCAGAAGAGGTTTTTGGATCCCTGGAACTGGAGTTACAGACAGTTGCAGGGCACCAGATACGGTTGCTGGGAACCAAAGCAGGGTCTTCTGATATTAAAAATTAATTAATTAATTAATTAAAAAGCAGCAAAACTTTTAACCCCTAGGGCCTTGCCTAATTTTGTTAAAACCTGCAGTATATCAGTATAGTTCCAGTTTACAATTTCCACTCTGGAATCCTGAGAAAAATCAGTCAGATGCAGTGCAATGATACAAACATATTGCTTAGGAAACGACTGAGCTAACACTTCAACCCATGAAGCTGGTACAAAAAGGAACTACCCAATCCCGAGAAACAACAAAGACAGAAATGATCCGTTCAGACATCAATGAGCTGAGAAGTGTGACAGAACAACGGAGTGAGTGCTCTAACAAAGCCGAAAGCTGAGATTCACGGGCACTCTGGCACAGCTGATCAAAGAAAGGAAAAGACACTGTCGAGGGGCGTGTGGGAAAATGGAACAAGAAAGGTAGGGAAAGAGAGACAGAATAAATACACAGTAAGGCAAGGGGTGGGGCCGGGAAGGAGGGAGAAGAGCGGTAGAAATAAAACTGTTTAATTCTCAGAGATGGGAAAGATAAAGGAGACACAAACATAAAACCACACAGCGTGATATGCCGCACTGAAGCACTCCACAAAACAGGCAGATTCCCAGAACAGCACAAACCCTCAAAGTGGACACAAGAACCAGAAAGCCTAAGCATGAACAGCAAGCGGGGGACAGTCACAGGACAGAGGTGCTTTCACAGTGTCTGCCTGTCACCAACAGTTGTCACTAGTGACAACTGGTGACTCTCATCTTCAGAACGTCTTACATTATACCGACACAGCCACAAACACAGATGGCCTCTTTTAGGGAAAGGCATTAACTCAAGGCTCATTAAGCAAGCCTTCAGACGCATGGTAGGCCGGGCATGGTGTAGCATAGAGATGAAGCCAGAGGATTACCATGGATTTGAAGCTAGTTCGTGCTATACAGTGAGACTTTGTCCAAAAACAAAGCGAAACGCGAGATGTGTGATAAGGATTATCTTTTCTCATGTTCCGGGTAAGTGCTCCCACTTCCCCCGAGTCACACAGCACAAAGCTGAACAGCTGGGCAGTTCCTTACAAAAATAAAACGCTTGCCACAGGACCCAGCAATGACATTGCTTAGTATACAAGTAAGGTAAAAAGCTGTCGTATAAAAGCCTGCACACAACTGTTTATACAGGCTTTGCATGCAGCTGCCAACACTTGGAAGTGACTACACCGCCTTCAATGGTGGCAGTCAGCAGGGGACTGCTCCCTGCTCGGAGTTGTAACCTATGTAACCTAACACATACAGACACCCAGGCTCCATCCCCAGCACTGTATTAGCTGGGAGTGGTAGCCCACATCAGATCCCAACACTCAGGAGGTGGAGGCAGAAGCATCACAAGTTCAAGGTCATCCTCAGCTACATAAAAAATTCAAAGACAGCCTAATCCTATGTGTGACCTGTCTCCAAGAGAAGGGAAGAAAACGAGGGAGAGAAAGAAATGAACTGATGAGCTACGAAAAACACATGGAAGTCCCCTCGATTCTTCTCCCTAAAGGAAAGAAACCATGCTAAAAAGGTATAGACCACGAAACTCCAGCTATATGACATTCTAGGAAAAGCAAAACATTGTGACAGTAAAAGGACCAGGGGTTTGTGGGTAGGAAGAAAAGCTGGCAGGACAGAGCCTTTTGAGGGGACGAACTGCTGTGTCATACCTTAATGATGGACGTCTGTCACTACACACGTTTCAGATCTACAAAGTATGTACTACCCTGGAGGGAGCTCTGATGTAAGCTGAGGACATTGGCCAACAATGCTGTGCTAAACAAACTGCACTGGACAAACCCATCCCCGAGGTGCTGGCCATTGACAGAAAGCGGCACATCCTGAACTCGGATGTTAGGAAGCTCCTACACACCACTCAGCTTTACCCCTAACCTACACACTGCTCAGCTTTACCCCTAACCTACACACCACTCAGCTTTACCCCTAACCTACACACTGCTCAGCTTTACCCCTAACCTACACACTGCTCAGCTTTACCCCTAACCTACACACCACTCAGCTTTACCCCTAACCTAAAACTACAACAAAGCCAAAACCTTCCCAGAGGGGAAAAGTTTCACACAAGAATGAATTATAAAGAATGGCACATATTATTTTTAAATCACAAAACTCCGAGATAGCTTATTATATAGTGAAAGATGAGGGAGACAGCCAGCCATCTATGGAAGAGTCTGGCTTGATGATAACATGCAGCCATGTAGGGAAGACACTAGCTGGCTGACAAAAATCTACCCTTGCTTTCTTCTGCTCCAATGCCTTGGTGTGCTGGGTAAATGGATCTGCACAAGGACAACCTCCCCGAGCTCCTCCCTCAGCCTCTGTGGCTCCAGGGCGAACTGATTGTGAACAAATGTGATGAAAGTGGCTTTGGATTGTGCGTTAGAAAGAAAGTAAATCCTTTTCTCTTCCATCTTTCCTGCTGGGCAAAAACCTCACAGGAAGCAGGACCACTTCTGAGGACCTCTGAGGCTCTGGTCGAAGAACATCACATGCTGACTAGACTCTGGGGACCTGGTTATCATGGGCATGGTAATTCTGCTGTGAGGCCTGTCTGTAGTGAGCAATACTCTCTCGCTACATTGAGATAAAGAGTCCATGAGACAAGAGGAAAGGACCCAGAGTGAAGCCCGACTCGGAGCCCCTTCTATACAGACTCTGAAAACTCAAGGTTCCAGAAAAGAGGGAAGTTACCTGACCAGTTTCCACCAAAGTTCTCAACTTCCCTGAATGGCCAACATGGAGACTGGACAGCGAGATCAACCCTGATGAGCTGCAGGGACAGCATACACTGCCCAGAACTCATTCTCTATTGTATTTTATTATGGTCCTAGGATTGAACCCAGGGCCTGACAGATGCTAATTATACCACTGAGCTACAACCCTACCTCCTGCCTTTGCCGTTCTAAGTGACAATATCAATTGTCCTCACATTCCCCTCTGCTGTCAAGAAAAAGTCTAGAGGCTGGAGAGACGGCTCAGTGGTTAAGAGCACTAGCTGCTCATCCAGAAGACCTGGGTTTGATTCTCAGCACCTACATGGCAGCTCACAGCCAGCTCCAAGGGATCCAACACACTCTTCTGGCCTCTGTAGGTACCAAGCATGCCATGCAGGCAAAACACTCATACACATAAAATAAAATTTTAAAAAGTTTTTTTTTTTAAAAAGACAGAGCCCAAATCTCTCAGTGGACTTTTAACAGCTGTCACACCCCCACGCCTGCTCCTCAGCCCGAGGTCAGGTCTCCCATCATGCTATGCATCCCAGTTCTGCTGAGTGATTTGTGGCTCTGACCACGCTATGTTCTCTTGCATCCCAGGGGCTGAGAACAAGCTTGTCTACAGCCTGCAACCCTATCTCTGGCACAGGGTCTCAGCGTTCTTTGCTACTTGGCTAGATCTAATCTATTATTATTATTATTATTATTATTATTGTTATTGTTGTTGTTGTTGTTGTGTATTGCACGCACATGTGCATCATGGTGTGCATACAGAGGTCAGGAGTTGGTTCTCCCCTTCTACCTTTCTGTGAGCTCTGGGAATCAAACTCCAGGTGATCAGCCATACTAGGCAAGTACTCTACCTACTGAGTCATCTCCCCAGCCCAGCTCCTGTTCCTCCCTCAGTCCGGCTCAGCAGCTCTGTCCGTATGGTAGCTTTACCTGTAACCCCATTACTCAGGAAGCCAGGGCAGGAAGGAAGACTGCTGTGAGTTCAAAGCCAACCTGGGCTGCCAAGCAATTTCACACCCAGTGTGGGAAACTTAGGAAGATCCTGTCTCAAAATAAAAAGCAAAAAAAGGAGAATTGGGGGAAGTAGCTTAGGGATAGACTACTTTCTAGCATGTGCTATAAGACCCCAGGTTCAGTTCCCAGACCAGGAAAATTTTAAATATTAAACTATGCGAGTGGGGCCTGGTGGTACTCTCTGTAATCCCAGCTACTCAGAAGGCTGAAGCAGGAAAGCCTAGACCGAGGCTAGCTTCGGCAGCACAGCAAGATGAGAACCACACAGAAAGAAACAGAAGGGGCGTGAGCAACTCACGCTGTCAGTCTCATGTGTCTGACATAGGCCTGCAAAGAAAGATGTTTAAAGAAAACTTTGAATCTACTTTGACTCCTCAGTGCAAATGCTTTACATGGCCTTCAAGAGAAGTAAATCAAATGTTCCTACTGTTGTCAGGAGCTGGGGACACTGCTCAGTGGCAGGTCCTGTGCTCAGAGGTCCCCTGCCCAGCATCAAGAAGAAAAGCAGTGGCTGTTGGAGAAAACAAGCCACCAGCTCATGTGAAAGAGTGGGAGAGACAATCCCGGGCTCCCACCATGGACTCACACTGCACATGTGTGGGAGGCACCACAGCCCAGCACGAGTCACATTGCCACAGGACTGTCCTCTCGAATTGTCTGTCTCAGACACTCCCACTGACTTCCTCATTGATGGGTCATCAGAAAATCGTGGAGTCTTACCTCTGGAGACTTTGTAAACTTCATAGAAAGAGCAGAAGTGGAAGCCCAAGGAAACAAGGAGGCAGAGAGTCAGTTCCCACCCGGGCAGCATAGCTGGAGTCTGCTTCCCGGTGTAGCAGGAGAGTTTCTAGGAGAGAGACAGACAGAATGTCACTAAAGTAACACTGCGCATGGGCCTCTTGATGTCAACTGAGTTAGCTGGTGCTCCCAAGGACCCTTCACTTTTCAGGGTGACATTGACACCCTAGCCCAACCCAAAACCCTGTTCCTGGGGACCTTACCCCTTCCTACATCCAACATACACACATACACATGCACCCATGTGTGCATACACGCACATACACGCACACACACAAGCACGCACGCTTCCTACTTGCCAATCTTTCCCTGGATGTATCATAAAATACACCCAAGAACTCCGTTTTCTTGTGGGCACACTTATCTCCCCCTGTAAACAATAAGGAGCATGATTTCCAGGGCCACAGCACTAAGCACTTTGTCTGGGATGTAGCAATAAAGGGTGGCCATGTTTTCCATGAATACCAATGTCTTTGAAAGCCAGAGTAACTGCAAAGCACAGATAACCCCCTTCCTCCTCTTCCTCTTCCTCCTCCTCCTCTCTCCCCTCCTCTCTCTCTTCTTCCTCTTCCACTCTTCCTCCTCTTCCTCCTTTCCCTACTCCTCTCTCTCCTCCTCTTCCCTTTCTTGCTTCTCCTATACACACTCAGCCTCCTTTCTCACAAAGGAACTTGCTTTTAATCTGGACACATAAACACTGAATTCCACACATGATGCCATGCATATCTGCCTCATGAATACGGGAGAGTGAGTCCGTGAGTGGCCTCCTGGTTTTCACCCTTTCATGCTGACCAGAATTGGTGAAACCTACATGGACAACAGTGTAGAAGGGTTCCAGTCCCTGACTCCACAGATAACCTCAGCCCAAAGCTGCCCTGACCACACCTAGCTAAACTGCCATAAGAAAAGTCTGAGAGGCACTGAAAGAAATGTCCAGCATCCTTGGTCATCAGGGAAATGCAAATCAAAACAACTCTGAGATTCCACCTCACATCTGTCAGAATGGCTAAGATCAAAAACTCAAGTGATAGCTCATGCTGGCGAGGATGCAGAGCTAGGGGAACACCCCTCCATTGCTGGTGGGAGTGCAAACTTGTACAACCACTTTGAAAGTCAATTTGGCAGTTTCTCAGAAAATTGGGAAGAGTTCTACCTCAAGACCCAGCTATACCACTCCTGGGCATAAAACCAAAATATGTCCCACTATGCCACACGGACAGTTGCTCAACTCTGTTCATAGCAGCTTTATTCATAATTGCCAGAAACTAGAAACAACCTAGATGGTTCTTGACTGAAGAACAGAAAAAGAAAATGTGGTTGA
The DNA here is from genome assembly GCF_900095145.1 of Mus pahari. NCBI lineage: Eukaryota > Metazoa > Chordata > Mammalia > Rodentia > Muridae > Mus > Mus pahari. The sequence goes on from NC_034594.1 coordinate 164,601,431, forward strand.
TTTACATTATGGAATACTACTCAGCTATCAAAAACAAAGACATCATGAAATTTGCAGGCAAATAGATGGAACTAGAAAAGCTCATCCTGAGTGAGGTAACCCTGACCAGAAAGACAAACAAGGTATGTACTCATTTATAAATGGATACTAGGCATGAAGTATAGGATAGCCATGCTACAATCCACAGACCCAAAGAAGCTAGGTGACAAGGAGGGTCACCTAGGAGGAATAAAGATGGAGCATAAATAGAGGGAACAGCCAACCAATGATTGACCCAGCTTGAGATCCATGCCACGAGACAGGCCACCCCTGACACTATTAATGATACTCTGCTATACTTGCAGGCAGGAGCCTAGCATAACTGTCACCAGAGGGACTTCACCAGCAACTGACAGAAACAGATGCAAACACCCACAGCCAGACATCAGGTGGAGCTTAAGGAATCCTTCAGAAGACCAGGGTGAAGAATTGAAGGAGCCAGAGGGAGGGATCAAGGACGCCACATAAAAACCTACAGAATCAACTAGCCTGGGCTGAGGGAGCTCACAGAGACTGGACCACCAACCAGAGAGCACGCATGGGATGGATGGACCTAGACCCTCTGCACATAAGTAGCACTTGTGTAGCTTGGTCTTCATGTGGGACTCCTAACAGTGGGAGCAGAGGCTGTCCCTTTCCCCTAATGACTGAGACCTTGTCCGGGACAGGGGTCTGCTTTCTCCCGTGACTGACAGCTTCTGCTCTCTGGAGGATCCTGACTTCCTACACTTCTCCCTGTTTCATCCCTGCCATCTAGCTCCTAGAACGGGTTTCTGGAATTCTGTAGAAACAGAGAGGCCATCTTTCCAGGAGTAGAAGGGAAGTTTTTCTTGGTATTTTAGCCTATCTCCTGTCACAGAAGACGGAGGCTGCACTAGACGTCTGTCTCGTCTCACGAAGAAATGTAATTGCAAAGTGTTCCTAAAAAGTGCTTCTGTAATCTGAACATAAATAACCTTGCGAGTTTTGGGAAATTTCTAGAAGCCCTGCCTGTTCAAAAGATCACTCTGTCTTGAGCAATGCCTCTGAGTGAAGGATTTACCTGTGAAGGACTCGTTTTTATAACATTTCTTTTTGCCGCAGTCTCAGCTGTATTATACATGAGGTGTTCATCTGCACGCATGCATAGCATTAATAATTATCAGAAAAGCAGCAGCATTGCCCCCCCCCCCAGCACACCTAACATCTGGATCTGGTCCCTACAGCTTCCACCCAACGGCACAGGGGCAAATGCCAGCTAGGACTCAGCACTCAGCCATGGGCTGACTGAACCACACATGCAAAGGTAGCCAGCTCCCAGATGCCCATGGGGCTGGTGGATGGGTTAGATGAAAACTACTTAGCCCAGGGCCAGCCCTAAGCACTCTACAGACATTGGCAGCTACTAGTTGGTGATGTAATGCATCATTAGCCTACCCGGCTGAGGCCCTGAGTGGAAGAAACTAAAAGCAACTAACCTGACCACAGCCACCCTCACCTGCTCCTCTTCTCCTCCAGCAGTCAGCAGCCCTCAAGTCTTCTTTGGGGTCACTCGTCTTCCTTTTCCCATGCTCAGCCCTGGCCCCCCACTCCTTCAACAGTATGTAAATGGCCTTGGAGCTACTGTACAATAGACCATGCCCTCAAACGGTGAGCCAAAAGGACCGCTCTTCCTTAAATTGCTTGTCAGGGTATTCTATCACATCAATAGGAAAAGAAACCAACGCCCACTCAGTGCTTGCCTGCAACTGCAGATGGTACAGAACCTTCTGTACCCAGGCATCCCTGGTTTTAGAGGGCACTGCATCCCACTAAACCCAAGCTAAAATATCCACTCAACACCACTCAAAGAATTCTAAGTCAAGCTATTTTCAGTCAGGGTCATTTGTTCTATCATGTCCTGTCTAGATAGCCACAGATGGAAGAAGGTCTTTCTCATAGTAGCTATGTGTTTACATGCCCGATGGCTGGGACTTCTGCTGAGCACATACATGCACAGTGGCTGGAACTTATGCTGAGCACATGCACATGCACAATGGCTGGGACTTTTGTTGAGCACATGTATACACAGTAGCTGGGATTTCTGCTGTGCACATACATGCACAGTGGCCGGGACTTTTACTGAACACATACATGCACAGTGGCTGGAACTTCTGCTGAGTACATACATGCACAGTGGCTGGGACTTCTGTTGAGCACATACATGCACAGTGGCTGGGGCTTTTGTTGAGCACATGTATACACAGTAGCTGGGATTTCTGCTGTGCACATACATGCACAGTAGCTGGGATTTCTGCTGTACACATACATGCACAGTAGCTGGGACTTCTGCTGTGCACATACATGCACAATAGCTGGGATTTCTGCTGTGCACATACATGCACAGTAGCTGGGACTTCTGCTGAGCACATACATGCACAGTGGCTGGGATTTCTGCTGTGCACATACATGCACAGTGGCTGGGACTTCTGCCGAGCACATGTATGTACAGTGGCTGGGACTTCTGCAGTGTGAGACATAGGAGTACAGACTTAATTTTGCCCCTCTTCATAATTTCATGAATAGAAAGTTTTAACTGTAGATCTTGGCAGCTCCTATCTGAGTCTTTTTATTTCCTTATTAGGAGCTTTCAGCTTGAAAACTAAAGCAAACACTGTGAGGCTGATCTGCCGCATGTCTGGTTTTCCAGTCTTGTGCTTTGAGGCCACTGTTAATGTTACTTAACACAAGCACCCTGGGGCTTCGATGGTTAATCTAGGGAAGAGCCTACTATAGGATGGGGTGGGGGTGGGGGTGCAGATGTGTGGACACACTGGAAAAGCTATGTCTTCCCTGCAGTGGGACCTGTGGGCCTTTACACACCAGGCAAAATGGTACGCAATTTAACAATTTGTGTTAAATTTCATAAAAGAACAATTTAAAATTTTAAATTAAAGTACATTTAATATTCCCGGATCACAGTTGCACACAGATAAGAGAGGCCTACATGATAAGAGAGTCCCACTGAATATTTAATTATATGAAGGATGTTGGAGAATTAAGTTCTACCAGCAAACTAATCCAGGCCTCAGACGTGGGCTGGGCATTAGACATAAACAAACGGGCAAGTCCAAAGCTCAGGACCAGGGTCCCAACTTGTAATGTTGACAGATGGGAGAAACAGACAGGGAACTGATTTTGTATTACATATTGGAAAGAAGAGACCCAGGGTTGATATTGTATTTAAAGTATCTTGGGTTCATAACATCAAAGAAACCCACAGGAACAGAATCTCAGGCACAAACTGTGGAGAACCGACACATCTTCTTGCTCTTCTTTAGTGTGTGTGTGTGTGTGTGTGTGTGTGTGTGTGTGTGTGTGTGTTCATCTTATGAGTAGCTTTGTGCACACCCTCATATAGAGGTCAGAGGCTATCACTGGGTGTCTTTCTCCATTACTCTCCTTAGATTTTTGGAACAGCATCTCTCACTAAACCTAAAGCTTTGCAATGTGGCTAACTGGCAGTTAAGCCTCAGGGACTCACCTCCCCAGTCCTGGGATTATGGGCACATCCCACTACGCCTGGCTGGACTCAGGCCTCAAGCTTGTGTGGCGAGCATTTCACTAAGCGAGCCATCTCCCTTCCCGTTTCTAAAGTGAAGATGTTCCCCCAGGTGGCTTCCCTACTGTTTCTCAGTAGCTCTAACCTGAAAAGAACACTTTGCATATTCACTGTCCTGAAAGAGTGCTTGCTCTAACCACAATTAAAGCTTTGAGGGAGTCACCATCTACTGCAGGGGAAAACAGGGCCCAACAAAGTCAGGAAACCTGCTTAGAGCCACACAGCTGAGCAGCAGAGCTTGGACTCAGACACATCAACCTGTCTCTCTGACCTTCCCTCAGAAGGCAGTAATTTTTTTTTCCTTATAATGAAATAGGTCCGTCAGAATGATAAAAGTTGGTATAAGCCATCTAAATGTAAATAAACTTAAATGAAGGTATAATTTTAAATACTTCCAAAGGAAAGTTGAAAGCCAAGTAGATGTAATTAAAATACACATGAATGTCTACCTCAACTATATTCCTTCAGAGACGCATGCAGAAGGCTGAGTAAACCATGCTAACTGGTGTGTCAGAGAGTTGGTGGGCCATAGACAGCAAGGCTGAGAAGAACAGAAATATTCTTAGTTCTAAATTCAGGAAAGGTGAGCACTCCAGAAACCACAGCAATGAGAATACACACCTGCACACTGCAGGGACAACCACAGCTCCAAGGGGAGTCAGCGAGTGGACCAACTCCGGGCCTCAGCTTTTCTGAGGATCCAACTGGATGGAACCATTTGCAGTTCTGTTTGCAGAATACAAATAACATGATTCCCTCCCCCTAGAAAACTAAGTCCAGACTCGTGGTGACCCTTCTAACAGGTCTTCTGGCCACATCCTATAAAGGGAAGCCCCTTGTCTAAACCTAATGCTACCAGGACATGCAAGGAGGGGGGGGTGGACCAACTGGAGGTGACTCCAGGACTCAGCAGAAAGTCTTTTAACACAAACTGGGGACTTCTGAACCTGCAACAGGACATGCCAGTTCCCTTGCTCAGTAATCTCCACCCGACCCCTCCACCATGTGCTGGCTTTGAAGAGGGAGTTGGATCTTTCTCAGGACATACTTGAGGGCAGTATGGCTTCAGCTGACATCACCCTGGGGTCACCTGCATGACTAGAGGGGCTGCATAGCTCAGCAGGTGGTAGAGGGCGATTCTGGCTTTCTGTGTTAGCAGACGCTGGGTTCTGTAGTCCTGCCACATGTGGGCAATGTTCCCCCAGCAGGGTGACTACTGGGTCTTTTCCACCACATGGGGGTGGAGGTTTGTTGGGGTGGGGCTTTGGGAGCTGGAGCTGCAGGCAAGTAAAGAATCTGAGAGGAAAGAAAGCAGGGGAACCAACTCTGGTCCTCTAGAAGAGCTGTGTTTGCTCTTAACCACTGAGCCACCTCTCCAACCCCTGAAGCAAAATCTTTTTAATCCAATTGTTATAATGTTTTTTTTTTTTTAAATCAAGCGGGAAGAAAATTAATCCGAAAGCAAATTTTTATGCTCGGTCCTCAGTTTAGCGTTCTCTGGCTTGTGCGGCATACCACCAGCAATCCTCTCACCAAACATGACTCTAAGTCTTTTTATATGAGTGTAAAAGACCAGCAAAAAGAAATCAACTTTTTCAAGTCCCTAGTTCAACAAAAAATAATGATCTGATATTGCATTTCCCCCCCTTGACAATTCCCAACCTATCTTACAGCTTTTTAATCAACAATAATGCACCCTCTGTATTTCAGACTCCTAGATTAGGGAAATCTGAAAGAGTCAAGCGTCTCTTACAGCGGAACACTTTACATAATTTTTTATTGAAGTATGCTTTTTAAAATGCAGGCTTTTAAGACACAGACTGGCTGTTGTGGTAGGGATGCACTCTGCCCTAAGTTACAATGTTTCCCAGGGTGGTGCCTCATCCTGAGACTCCATTTTATAAGCAGCTTTGACTCGTTAGAGAAGGATGACTCTGGCCCTGTGTTGTGCCCATAAGTGCTACCATTTGGCCAGCGCTTGGCACGGAAGGATAACTTATTCCTAAAGGCAGAGAGGGTGCCACCCTGTACCTTTATCAAAGTACACTGGGGTCACATTAGCATATTAAATCATATCAGGAAAATCAGACCAAGGACTTCCCAAGCACACCAGACAGAGACAGGGGTGCGTCCTCTCACCTGGGCTCAGGTAGAAGAAGGCTACCTAATACTGCCATGTCAATGGCTCCATCAGCCTGTTAGCTGCCCAGCCGGCGTCACCACATACCACAGAGGCTTCGCTCTGTCCTCACCAACTCACTTACGTAGCCACTGAAATTGCTGACTGTCCCCCTGTCCTCCTCCCATCTGTCTGGAGCTGGCTCTGCTCTTCATCTCCAAGGCTACCTCACTTCTGTAGCCCAACTCCGCAGCTGCACCTCCAAGAGATGAGTTTAGTATCTCGTGCTCCTTGCAGTCCTATTAGTCTTCTGCTCACCCGCAGTAAGGTCTCTTTGAAGGGCCGTGGACTTCTGCGGCAGCTGCCTTAACGTTTTGTAAATATTTTGTAGCCTACATACAAACATACAGACAGCAGACCACTGTGTGGAGTCAGAGTCTGGCTTCTGGCTCTTGCTGGAGACTCTCCCCACCCTCAAAGCACTAAGAGGAGGCTCTCCTGCCACATGGACTCTGAATCTCTTCCTGCCAGCCTGTCTCTTTGACTGGGGCCTGAACCCTCCTTGCTGTCTGCTCATGACATTAATATCTCTCCTAATAAACTCTTTAGTTCCTAGTAATCTGTGTTTTCTTGAATTATCTGCCCCATCCAGAACCTAACAGACAGACAGACTGATTGACTGACTAATTTACTGTGTGATGTGTAATGTGTGATCTGAGGGTTACATCAGTAATTAAGACTGGAATGAAAGAATCTACATTTGACTAAACCAGCTATCAAGGGAAACCACATCTACGTGGCGAATTGCAGCCAGTAAAAATGGCATTGGTTGTGAATTTACCATTACTTAATAAATTCTGCCACTATGGAAAGGCACAAATGTGCCCATCAATATTTCTAACAGCACACTAATGATACTCAGCAAAGGAATTACCACCGTGATAAAACCCACAGGTCCCAGAACCCCCTTCTCTCCTATCCTTGTCACTAACTGCACCAGGACTGACCCCAGTCCAATCCCTGCCTCCACAGCTCACCTATGTCCAGTTTTGAGCTTCACATAACAGCACGGTCACTGTGTGGCAGTGGACCATGTCACCAGACAGAAGAACTGGTAAGGTTGTAGCAAGTTCAGAACCCCCATAAAACTCATAATTGAGAAAGGTAGGAAGGAGTTCAAACTAGCTCCCGACCAGATTCCTGTCCTGGAGTGCGTGACCACGACACCCCACTAACAGGTCACATAGTACAGAGCCTAGACTTCTCCATCCTAACGAGGTATCTAGGGGCCCCGAGTATTTAGCCAATAAACAATCTCCCGGGTTTTGAACTTTTTTCTTTTTAATGGTGATGTAGCCCTGCCTGGGCTGGAACTTGCTATGCAGATAAGACCAGACTGACCTGGAACGCACAGAGATCCTCCTGACTCTGCCTCCAGAATGCTGGGCTTAAAGGCATGAACCACCACAATCAGCACAAGATTGAAGCCTGACTGACTCTGTGGCTCTGACTGACTCTGTGGCTCTGACTGACTCTGTGGCTCTGACTGATTCTGTGGCTCTGAGTGACTGACTCTGTGGCTCTGACTGACTCTGGCTCTGAAAAGCAATGATATATCTTCCATTATTGTAAATCTTCTTTAATTTCCCTCCCTTAAAAGCGCATTCTTTTTTTGTTTATTTTGTTTTGCTTGTTTTTAAACCATATCTCCTGTTACCCAGGCAGCCTCCCATGCTGTAACATAGCATGATTTTGAATATCGGTAGTGCTAGAATAAGAGACACAAGTCACCATGCCCTGTTTATACAGGGCTGAGGATGAACCTCAGGGCTCGGTGTGTGTTTAGCAAGCACACTACTGACAAGTCACAGCCACAGCCCCTGCCGAAAGTCTGTACTGCACTTAGACACATGACTTACCGAATATTTTTTCTCCTTTACTCCATAGTTGAATTTTAATAGTTTATTCCTTCCTGATATGAACAAAGTTTACTTGTCTGGAGTGACAGCCTAATTGTTTTGTATCCTTTGTATCTTTCTTTACCGACTTTAGGTCCCACACAGTTTCTAGTCAGTTTCCCATCAAGTTTCACAGCAATGTTATAGCCTCCTCATAAACAACCAAGTAGTGGCCCCTCTCCTTTCTTACTTATTTTTTAAATGTTTGGCAGATTTCACTGTGAAGCCAGCTGGTCTGGAAAAGGACTTTAAGCGACACTCAGTTTCTCAGGGCTACTCAACTCTTCTAGCCCTCGTGTCTTGACTGTTTATTTGAAAACCTAGAAAATTTCTTCTCAATTTTCAAATTTACTAGTATAATGTGGCTGGCTCCCTAGAGCATCCTCAGGTCATCTCAGGGAGCGAGCTAAACTAAACTCCTTTCCTTTCCCTGACACTAGCGTTAAGGTTGGATAAGAAATGTTCTCCACAGACTCATTGTTTGAACATCTGGTGCCAGACTGGTGACCCTGTTTGGGAAGGTCGTGGAACCTTTAGGAGGTGGAACCTGGTGGGTCACTAGGAGCGGACATTATAGTCAGGCCACACTACCTGTTCATTTTCTGCCTCCTGACTATAGATATAATGTGACCAGCAGCCTCCTGTCTCCTTCCCACTAATGGAATAAACCCCTAATCTGAATAAGGAATAAACCCTTCGCCCTGGAACTGCTTATCCTGGGGCATTTAGGTCAAAACTCTCTCCCTCCCTCCCTCCCTCCCTCCCTCCCCCCTACCCCCCTCTCCCCCTCTCCCTCTGCCCTCTTTCTTGCCAACTGCCAACCAGGGCCTTCTTCAGTAGGTGACTCTCCAAGAGAAAGCCAAGTAAAAACCAGGTAAAGCCTTTGCCCCCAAAGAAGGCTCCAAACACCAGCCCTAGCACAGACAAGTCAGTGGTGCTGGTGGCCTTTAAGGGTCTTAGAGAACACAGCTTGTCTTTCTGGGGTGCTGTCAAACCAACACATCACAGGGAAATCAGAACATGAAGAATAGAAGCCAGAAAGAATGGAATTCTAGGCCCTGAGTGAAAGTGCACAGCCCTTCAAAGCTCTTCCTGAGCTGCGCCCCCATAGCACTGGAGCAGCCGCTTAGCTCTAAATAACAGAACACCACACTGCAAAGAGCAGACACACAAGTAGAAGGCTCTGATCTAAAAGCGGCCAATAGCTGTTGAATCTGGGAGAGGAGAGCCTGCATTAAAAACTGGTAGCTCCCAGTCTTGCCACTCAACAGATGAGGGAAACTGAGTCCAGAGAGTTTCTAGAAAATGAAAGAGATCTTTAAACTGAGAACTGGGGCTCAGTGGTTAAATATTTGCTGTCCAGGCTTGAGGTCCCAAATTCAGATCCACACACAGGTTCGCACCTAAAATGCTCTCAGGGTCTGCAATCCCTCTCCAGGGGACCAGCTGTGTTTGACTGAAAGACTCTGCCTCACTGAAATGGAAAGCTGGGTCTCCTGAGCTTTTCCTGCGCTCACGGGTGCACATGCAAAACACACACACACACACACACACACACACACACACACACCAGGAAGAAAACAGAAATCTCTGAGCTGGGCTGGGTGGGGGCGTGGGGAGAGCCTGTAGGTGCCCTTCCTGTACGAGTGCACATGCAACACACACACAACACGAAGAAAACAGAAATCTCTGAGCTGGGCCGGGTGGGGGCGTGGGGAGGGCCTGTAAGGCGCCCTTCCTGCAGGGAGCAGCAGGATTCTGGGTTCCCGGGACTCCGTGCCTTTGTGTCGCCGCCCTCCAGCACGCGGACACGGGAAGCGGAAACGCTACTGCGTTTCTCCCCCACGTCAGCGGCGAGCCTCCCACGACCTGCTGCGACACCCCAGCCAGCCCCCAGTCTCCGCGCAGGTTAAATCGTGGCAGCCTTTGCAACCACAGGCCCCTGCGCGGCCGTCAGCTCCACGCGCGCCCGCCGACAGCCCCCGCGCGCCCTTCGACCCTGCAGGTCCTCACCACCCACGCCCCCTCCTGCTCTCCGCGCGCGCCCCCAACGCACGGCTTTTCCCCCTGTCTATCTCGAGCGGGCGAAATCACCTGGATCGCAGCGAGCAGAACTGGGCGAGCGGGAGAGAAGGCGCCCCTGCACCCCGCCGCGCTGAACCGCGGCCTGGGAAGGACTCGCGAGTGCAGCGCGGGTCAGAGGCCGCGGGGGTGAGCGCCAGGCCTGAGATGTTGCGCCCGGGTTCCCGAACGCAGGATTGGCCGGGGCTCTGTACATTTACCGGAGTGGAATCATCACAACAGGGTCCCACCAGAACCTCAGGATTCTTCCGGTCCCCAAAGGAATGAGTCTGGGGTGGGGGTGTGTACGGCCTGCCCTGCTACAGGAAGATGACTTAGACCAGTGAAGGGCTTTTAGCAGACGTTGTTAGAGCTGGGGAAATCTCTGCAAGACCGACTTTAAAACCATCTTCCACCCTTCCCCAACACCAACTAAAACAGCCGGACCAGGAGTGCCAGGTTGCCCAAAATAAAAACACAGGGTGCCAAGTTAATACTTTCTTGGTATCGTATGGCCTTTGTTATTTGGAAGCCGTAATTATACTTTCTAACAGTTCCTGGGGGCTGGAGAGGTGTGGTTCAGTGGGTAAGGGTTTGCGATGCATGTGTGGGGATCTGAGTTTAATCCCCACACACTTAAAGAGTAAAGTGTCTGTCATAGCTGGTGTGCCTGTAACCTCATCAATGAAGGTAGGGACTCAATCGAAGCCCCAGACCCTGGCCAGCTACCTAGTCTAAACAGGAAACCTCCAATTCAGCTAGAGACTCCCCCCCCCCCCCGCACCACAGAAATGGGGTCAGGAAAGAGGAACATGTGGAAGCCTTGCTCTGACCCCTTCAGGAGAGCACCCACCATACATACAGCATACATGTCTTGTTTATCTGTAATAACAGTGTGCTCTGCTCTGGGACAGTCAGACCCAGGCAGGGGAATGGGTGGCTATCTTCTGTGTCAGTTTCTAAATGGCCCATTACTGTGGGTTCGATGTCGTTTAAGCCTAACTCTTTTCTACATGTGCACAGTGCTCATCTGAAGACACAAAATAAAGTCAGGTTTGGCTAGTGTAAATCAGAAACATCTGTGTAAGAGAAAATACTCCAGGCCTGTGACCCACCAAGGCCGGAGGATCCCAAGTTCAAAAACCAGGGCTGCAAAGTGATTTTTGTCAAACTGTCTCAAAATTTAAAAGTAAGCATTGGCAGAGGAGACACAGCTCAGTGGTGGAGCCTTGCCTCCCATGCAGAACACCCACAATAACAAAAGCACAAAGCAAGACTAAGCAAGGAGCTGAAGAATGTGCTGGCGGGAATATTCCAAGTATTACTTTTTACTACAAGTAGATCTAAAACAGTTGATGGGGGCATTGGGATCCAGTTGCACATAGACAAGAGCCTGGAGTGTGGGGATGTATTTTGATAAAATTGTGTTCTAAGAGACTGGGCTTCTCAGGTGAAGTTCATAGTATACACTGAGGTCACTCAAGGCTACTGTCTCATCAGCCTGTTTGTTTAACCTGTCTTTCAGAGAACAATGTAACAGTGGACTTTACTTGTCTCAGGTTTCCCATATAACCAACTTTCACAATCTAAACTAATGCATAGCTATAAGCTCCAGTATGTGCTCCTCCACGCCATAACCCAGTGGCATGTATGTGTGCTCTAATAATCATTTGCTGAAAGCATAAAAAAGAGATTTAAAGCAGTCTTCTTAAGTGACCACTGCTTGTTGGCTGTTCGTTATCAGGGCCAGTTGTTGTTGGTGACTTATCTCTTGTAAAATCTGTTAAAGGTTTCTATGGAGTTCCCCCTTACTTCCTCGTGGGATACCCTTCTCTGCTGCTCAGTAAATACAGAGCAAAGCCCATTGGTAGGGACAAACTCACAGGGCCAAACTCACGTGACAGCCTTCAGGCAGAGCACAGATTCAGACTCAACTACAGTGAAGACACAGGGGCATGAGGTGAAGAATTCAAATGTAGACTTGCTCTCGGTTAAATGAAACCAAAGAGAAGTGGTTTGTTCCTCAGTGCGACATGATCAGTGACTCTTGAGTTTTTATGAATGTGTTCAAACAGTCTGCCCATGTGGAAGATCTTTTAATGCATGTCTTTGTATCAATAGTCAATAGTCCAAGAGAGAGACAGAGAGAGAGAGAGACAGAGAAAGAGTCAAATCAGGAGATGCAGTTTCAGCAAGGCCCAAAGAAATGCACCAAAGAGCCACCTGGTAACCAGGCTTATAATCCAGCTATATGGCCAAGACAAGAGGAAGCCAAATTCCAAACTGGGGCTACAAAGTAAGTTCAAGCCCAGCTGGGCAGTTTAGTCAAACTGTCTCAAAATTTAAAAGTAATCTGACCATTTATGGGAGATTATAAATTCCCAGTTATGTTCTGTGTGTTTCCAAATGTTATTTCCTCCTGTTCTTAGCACTGGAAACACCTTGTGTGCTGTTTCTGCCTGTTTCTATGCATTTGATTATTTCTATTGAATTTCACTTTATTTTGATCTTGGGGTCCATTTGATCTTTCATTAGTTCTCACCATGTAAACTTAAATCTTCTAATAAAAATTTGGCAAAAACTAGCTGGGAGGTGGTGGCACTTGCCTTTAATCTCAGCACCTGGGAGGATGAAGCAGGCAGATCTCTCTGAGTTTGAGGCCAGCCTGGTCTACAGAGCAAGTTCCAGGACAGAGAAACCCTGTCTCTAAAAACAAAACAACAGAGCTGGGGAGATGGCTCAGAGGTTAAGAGCATTGACTGTTCTTCCAGAGGACGTGAGTTCAATTCCCAGCAACCACATGGCAGCTCACTACTGTCTGTACCTCCATGATCTGACATCATCACACAAGCATACATGCAGGCAAAACACCAATGAAGAAAGGAAGGAAGAAAGAAAGATTTTTTTAAATTTGCAAAAAAAAATTAAGGTAAAAAATATTAATAAAAGGACTGAGGATACAGCTGTAGACCCCATTCCTAATGTGTGTGAAAGTTCAATGGGAAAGTGCTTACTAGTATGTGCAGGGCACCAGGTTTAAGTCCTAGTATCAGAAAAAGAAAATTGCAACAAATAAATAAAAAATGTTAAATTGCAACAAGCAAATAAGATGTTAAGGTTGGCACAAGTGTGGTCCAATACCCACAAGGAACTGCCAGATGTGTCAGCTCTTTAAGAGGTGCTGGGAGAAACTAAAGAATTTCACTCAGAATTTCAGTCCACAATCCCTCAGGGACTCAGGTTTGTGTAGTGAGGCAGAATGGCTGGGTAGGCAGCATGCAGTAGAACAAACCTCATGGTAGACAAGAGGCACTGGGGTGAGGGGAGGGAGCCAGGGAAGAGAACAAACATGATAGGAACCCAAGGCGTGTACCTGCGACTGACTTCTGCTGGGTAGACCCCATGGACTAAAATTTCAAGCAGTTAGAAATCAAGCCTTAAATACATGAGCCTATGGGACCGATTCCTGTACCAAGCAGGAAGGAATGAGCAATATCACACCAGCAAATACTGTAGAATGTCAAAATTCTTAAGACATTTTAGCCTGTTGGCTGTTGGTTTTATTCATAGGAATAAATACCCTGGGAATAATCTATCATATAGAAAATACTTTTCATCTTTATTGAACTACAATTGACAAAGCTGTATTGTCTAAGGAGTACCCTTGAAGCCTTGATATATGGAGACATTATAAAATGATTACCACAGTCAAGCTAGTTAACATCTATCACCTTGCAGTTAACCATTGTGTGTGCTCATGTGTTTGTGTTTGTGTGTGTGTAGAATCCTCTGTGAGTGTGTGTGTGTGCATGTGTGTGTGTGTGTGTGTGTGTGTGTGTGTGTGTGTGTGTAGAATCCTCTGTGTGTATATGTGTGTGTGTGTTTAGAATCCTGTAAGTGGGGCTGGAGAGATGACTCAGTAGTTAAGAGCACTGACTGCCCTTCCAGAGGTGCTGAGTTCAATTCACAGCAACCACATGATGGCTCACAACCATCTGAAGTGGGCATCTGATGCCCTTTCTGGTGTGTCTGAAGACAGCGACAGTGCACCCACATACATGAAATAAATAAATAAATATTTAATAAAAAATAAAGAATCTTGTAAATGTGTGTGTGTCTCTCTGTGTGTAGAATCCTCTGTGTGTGTGTATCTGTGAGTGTGTGTGTATGTTTGTGTAGGATCCTGTGTGTATGTGTGTCTCTCTGTGTGTAGAATCCCCGTGTGTGTGTGTGTGTGTGTGTGTGTGTGTGTGTGTGTGTGTGTGTGTAGGATCCTGAAGCTCCATCCTCAGCAAATTTCAAGTCTACACTGTTTTTCATTGGTTCGTTCATTTAATTTCACTTTTTTGAGACCCAGGCTGACTTCAAAGTCACTATGACCTTGTGTTCCTGATCCTCCTGAATGCTGAGGTCATGGGCATACACCAATATAATAACTATGTTCTGAACTAGAGTCACCTTGTGAGACAGTTAATCTAATCTGCCCCATTGCTCTATCCTTGCTGTTCCCCCTAAGACCTGCAGAGCTTTAGGCTTGAGTGGACCGTGCATTCTGATGGAGACCCAGAACTCAGTCTGTTTATTTTCTATCACTGAGTGAGGGGGTAGGTTTACTGTGGACAGCAGAATGAGGAGGCAGATTCAGTAATCTGGGTAGGAGGTGTGTGTGTAGGGGAGCAGTCTCAAGCTGTAAATATTGAGGAGGAGGAAGCTGTGGTTGACAGTTTCTGCATTCACTGGTTTTAGCTAAAGGCTCACCATTCCTCAACACTCAGTTGGACCAGAGGAAGGCTCTGACATTTGCCTGAGCCTGTCCATGGAAATGCTCTGCCGCTCCCACTGGTAACTTGGCCTGGCCATGCTCATGTCAATATGCACTTCCACTCAGAACCTCATCCCTCCTCCCCACAGCTGTCTCCTGTGCCTTTCTTTTATGTACTCCAGCACTTCCTGCTCTGTGAATGTCTCTTGTTTGCATATTTATTATTTATGTCAGCATTATTCAAACGACTGGCAAGACAATGCATTAGTAGATTATAAGACACAGTTAATGGCCCACAGCTAGGCTTGATTTTTAACGAGATGAAAGGGGAGAAAACACGACACTGGACTTTTATTAAGAATGATGACTACGATTGGAAATGGTGCATCTGGTTACAATGAACCCGGTAAGAGGAATAATGGATGATTAGGATGAATCTGATTGACTAGGAAAAGTTGTTCTATACTCTGAAGGCAGACATCCCATCTGGAAAAGGATGTACATACAGCCACCACCACTGTAAAACAGTCAACAGCTGATATTTCATATTAACGTCCCTTGGCGCTCATTAAAAGACACTTGTCTAAAAAGACGGCCTCCACTTAGTTAAATAAACGTGAATCTCCCTTTAGTAGGATTTCCCCCTATTGTTAGAAGGGAGAATGATGACAGCAAAACTGGAGACTACAGTAAAGTCATCTCTCTCTCTCTCTCTCTCTCTCTCTCTCTCTCTCTCTCTCTCTCTCTGTGTGTGTGTGTGTGTGTGTGTGTGTGTGTGTTTGGCAGCACTTATTAGGAACATTTTCTTGGCTGTATCCAAGTATTTTTAATTCTGTCCTTCTGGATTTATCTGCTGTTTTGTGTATAGAAGTTTTGCCTACAAGTATGTCTGTGCACCATGTGAGTGTCTGGTACCCAGGGAGGTAAGAGGAGGGCGATCCCGTGGGGCTGGAGTTACAGCTGTCTCTGAGCCTCCACATGGGCGCTGGGAACTGAACTCAGGTCCTCTTGAAGAACAAGTGCTCCACTGAGCATCTTTCCAGTCCCTGCATCCAAGTCTTGAGACAACATTAAGCTTTATTTTGGGGTGGGGTGGGGAGGAAGGTATATTTGGGTGGACAAGGTACCACAGTTCAGGTGTGGAGGTCAGGTGACTGCCTTCAGGATACAGTTAGCACCTTCTTCCTCATTCAGATAGGGCCTCTCTTGCTTCTGTTGCACTGTGCCCTTAAGACTAACCAGCCCGAGCGTCTCCAGGTGATTTTCCTGGCTCCACCTCCATCTTGCTGTAGGAGTGTGAGGCTCGCAGACCTGTGCCACTCTATCTGGTTGTGGAAATCAGACTCGGGGCAGCAGGTTTTCGGGGCTCATGCTTTTGTGTGTTGAGCCATCTCCCCAGGCCCGTTAGCTTCCAATTTTTAAGGTGTCATTGCAATTATTGTCCTACAGAGCTCTTGTGGGAAAGAGGAAAGAATTTAATACACTGCTGGCAAAGAAAACAATATCTTCCCAACCAGAAAGTATGTCTCTTAGGGTTTCTATTGCTGCGATAAAACACCACAACCAAAAAACAAGTTGAGGAGAAAAGGATTTATTTCACTTATCCTTCCACACCATAGTCCATCAGTGAAGGAGCCAGAACAGGAACTCAAAACAGAGCAGGAACCTGGAGGCAGGAGCTGATGCAGAGGCCATGGAGGGTGCTGCTTACTGGTTTGCCCCCTGTGGATTGCTTGGCCTGCTTTCTTACAGAACTCAGAACCACCAGCCCAGGGATGGCCCTCCCCCATCAAGCACCCATTAAGAAACTGCCTTTCGGGCTTGCACATAGCCTGATCTTATGGAAACAATTTCTCAATGGAGATTCCCCTCCTCTCACTGACTTTAGTTTGTGTCAAGGTGACATATCCATCATGGTATGCCTTTAAAAATGTAGAAAAACACGGGTTACTGTTTGCTTACTTCTGAAATCAGCCCTTAGGTAGACAGGAATGATACGTGTTTTGTTCATTACCACAGCCCCAGGAGTACTGGGAATAATATGCTGTTTGTGTCGTCACTGCAGTATTTGCTGAAGTGTTGAAGGAGCCAACCAAACTGAAAAGGCACACTGACCTCATGTGTGCTCCAGCTCCCTCTCCCTACCCTCCATACCCCACTCCCACCAGCACCCCAGGATCTATCTCCTTTGTCCTGTGGGTTTTCCATTTTCTATGAGCCTCTACCGCTTGCTAGGAACTGGGAGGGCGTCCTAGTGCCTCCTGGGTAAGGGAAGAGACTGTGGGTGACCTTGACCTCTAAGTCGGAGCCAGGGTTGGGTGTTGCTGAGGCAGAGCAGCAGCTGCAGGACACCATCACTTTTTCAAGCTTGGTGGCCAGCAGCTGTGCCCTTACAAGGCTACTGAGCTCTCTCCACTCCGGAAAGATCTCGCCTTCTCTGTCTTCATTCACCAGGAGAACACACGGCGTGTGCGACCACAGACAGTTTTCATTCTTTGTTCTTCAAACTCACTGCTCGGTCCTTCCGGAATGTTCCGTGCACACTGTGCCCAGCCAGGGAGCAGTAAGGCTGAGGAGAAAAGAAAATCTGCTGAATGTCTGAATGGATTTATTTTAAACACGTCGTGGAGACAACAGCTTGGAAGACAAGGCTTCCTTTTATCCCCAAAGCTGTGCATTTTGAGAAAGAACAAAAACACGTGTGTATCTGTCTCCAATGTTTTGACATGATGCCCACGACCACCCCCCATACCCAGTAAACGTGCCGTTAGGAAGACAGCGGTTTGCAGACTGGGTGTTACTCTTGGGCCATCGAGTTGGCTTCCTGGGATAAAACCACATTTTGAAAAGCAAAATGTAACGTAATAGAAGCTAGCTGAGTGCTGGCATGCATGGTAACTTCTGCCTCCCGAAGCTGCTGGTTCGTGCTGCAGGCTCAGACATGAGGAAATGCTTTTCTACTGTGGTCAGGCCATCTGAGTGCTACTCGCGCTCAGTAGCCGAAGACACAGGCTTCTTTCTCCTCTCAGAGTGTCCAGGAGAAGCACAGCCCCAGGGGAAAAAATGGTTGGTGGGTGAGGAGCAGCCACAGCCTACACTGATGGCACAGCTGACCTCACAGGGAAATATCCAAGGAATTCCTACAGCCACATAAAGGAGCGATGTGTGAGGCTCCGAAGAAACCAAGAGACACAAAACCACTGGAGTCAGGACAGGGAAAGAGGCAGAGTGCAAAGCGAAAGCTGAGGGCCTGCGGAGGCAGAAGTCAAGCTGAGAATTCCAGCACAGTTCCCACTTGCTGAGAGCATTGCTAATCCACACTAGCATTCCTTCCATATCCACGTTAACCTTGTGGTTGGTATTGGGGAAGCATGCTCAAGGCCTAAGATGCATAGTTCAAGTACATGCCCAACTCCTTGTTATACTTACTGGCAGTCTAGTATAACAAGACTAAACTCATTTACAGTAAAATAAATAAATAAATATCTTGGGGACTGGAGAGGTGGCTCAGTGGTTGAGAGGACTGACTGATCTTTCAGGGGACCGGGGTTCAATTTCCAGCACCTACATGACAGCTCACACTCTCACACAGTCATACATGCAGGCAAAACACCAATGCACATAAAATATAAATAAATGAATATATAGATTTAAAATGTTTAAAACAATAAGGAAGTAAATAAACCTGAAGCCACCCTGTTACCTGTGTGTGACCCAGGGTTTTACCTTCTCCGCTGGAATCTTACCAGGTGCCTAGGAACCACCCTGTGACTTCGTTTATGTTCTTTATCGATCCTTCCAGTGTGACTTCAGAAGCCATCAAACCAGCGTGTGTGGCCACTGTGAAGACACGCTCCTGAACTCTTCTCTGAGAGAGCTGCACCTATGTCCGGGGGACATGTCTGGTGCTAGCAGAGCTCGTTGGCTGGGAGAGGGAAAGAACTGAGTGTGGAAAAGGCCAACCATAATACGAGGAAGTCAGAAGACCGAGAGAGAAAGAAACAAAGGTCTTTATGGAGGTGGGCTGACATCTCCTGCCAGGATGGGAAGAGTGCTCTGGGTTAAGAGACCCTGGGTCATCCCATCTTCCCTGTCATCCTTCCTGACGGTTTATCCCTGGGACATTCTTCCCCTGCCATCCCCTTCCCTGCCTACCCACACTTCCCAGGTCCCCACTGTATGCTCCAGGGTGTGCTTGCCTTTTTCCCAGGCTCCTCTCTTTCTCGCCTGTGTAATTACAAATGTCCTTTAATGCTCCCAGCTCTGCTCCACACTAGCTCATCCTGAAGGTCTTTTCTGTAGCAAAGTCAAGAAACAACTTTACCTGAGTTAAAGTCCCCGAAAGGTCATGGGGCCTTGTTGTGTCTCTGTGGGTGACAGCACAGAGCTGTGCCTCTCTGACCCTGCACTGCTGGAAGGAAGGACATGGGCAAGGACAGACAGACCTGGAAACATGGTCATCAAGACCTAAGGCTGAACCAGGTGTGGTGATGCACACCCAATTCCAGCACTTGGAAGGCAGAGGCAGGAGGATCTCTGTGTGTTCAAAGTCAGCCAGGGTTATGTCATGAGAACCTGCCTAAAAAATAAAATAAAATAAAATAAATAAAGCTGGAGTCAGAAAGATGGCTCGGTGGATAAAGATGCCACCAGCAAGCCTGATGACCTGAGTCTGAGTAACCAGAACCCATGAGTTAGAAGAAGAGAACCAAACCAAATCCCCACTTGTCCTCTCTCTCTCTCTCTCTCTCTCTCTCTCTCTCTCTCTCTCTCTNCTCTCTCTCTCTCTCTCTCTCTCTCTCTCTCTCTCTCTCTCTCACACACACACACACACACACACACACACACACACACACACATACACACACACGCATGCACACACACACATACATGTGCACACACTTGAGTGCACACACTCACACACACATGCACGCACTCATGCACGCATACACATGCATACACACAAACAGACAGATAAAATGAAGAAAAGAAAGACTCAGGATGATGAACTGAGTGGGAAGAGGCACCCACATGCAGAAGCTGATATGGACAGGATGCCACAATGGCTGACTACTTACTGCCTTCCACCCATACTGGCACAATATACAAGCTCTGCCCCTAGACACATATTCTTTGCAGTCACAGACCAAAAGACTATCAAGAAATTAAAAGGAACTTTGGGAGCCATTGCTGAGAGAGCATGTGTTCAAACAGAATCTACATAACTGACCCTGAGTAAAGAGGTCCTCGTGTTCTGTATCTGTATCTGTATATGTGGCAGAGTTCAGTTTATGATCTGAGGTCAGTTCCAAGAAAATGAAATTACATCTCTGAACACCAAAGACTATGACTATCTGAACCTCAAGCCTGGTGTCTTACTAATGAGACCTCTGGGCCTGGCACTTGGAGATGCATAGTTTCCACAGAACAGTTAGGACAATTCAGGCAGGAAATGAGGCAGGACAGTGTAGTCAGGAGATGCTGCTGTGTGGAGACTCTGGTGGGCAAAGCAGCAAGCATGAATAATGACAGTAGGCAAAGCCCAGGGTCTGGAGGGAGGGTCTGAAGGCTGCTGAGAAAGAAGTGCACAGAGCTACGTATGCCTGGTCCTGTAGGAGCCAGGGCATGTGGTGAAATGTGATGCCATGCTATGATGTCACACTGATGTCACATGGAGACATCTCTCATGGTTGTACTCACAGAAAGGTGGGTGGAATGGAAGGAAGAGATTCCCAGAAATGTGTGTTTGACCAATGCTGGGATTTTATTTCCCTTCTCCCAGCATTCCCTGTCTTGGAACACAGCACCTGAGACTTGTGAAGGCTTGTCACCCTGTGGAAACTTTCAGGGTTCCTCAGGACCTGTTTGGAGGGTTCTGTGGTGATGGATTTTCTCAGCCACCCCTGTCTCAGATGAGTTCTTTCCTTGTCCACAATCGATAAAGGTAGGGGATAGAAATTTGCTAGGGAGAAAAGGAGCAGGAACCCCAAAACAGAACTGTCACACTCTTGTCCTTGCTGAGAAGTGGGAAATGTCCTAGGTTTTGTCTTGGGCAGAGACCAGAAATGACAGAAGGGGTAGAAGCTCTGATGGCTTGTCTCACCTGTCCTAACTTCTGCAGGAAGCTGAGCAGGGGGTAAGGCGATTCTTTCTGGTGACAGTTTGGAACTGGATCTCTAGGTTTTTGTGGTTATGCTATTCTCCAGCTCCCACCTATCTCTTAAATATCTTGAGGGAGAGCATTACAGAGTCTGGGAGGCCACTGAGGGCAGACATTCCAGCTCTGTTCAGGTCCACTAAGGAAAGGCAGTCAGAAAAACAGAAGCTACCTTAGACCTGTTGCTATGGTAACACATCCTCCGTTGTCTCCTGCCTTAATTAAGGGACTGGAGAGAAGGCTCAGCAGTTAAGAGTACTAACTGCTCTTTCAGAGGTCCTGAGTTCAATTCCCAGAGACCACATGGTGGCTTACAACCATCTGTAATGTGATCTGATGCCCTCTTCTGGTGCGTCTGAAGGCAGCTACGGTGTGCTCATATAAATAAATAGATTTTATATATATACTTAATTCAGGGATGGAGGTGGCAGTCTGAGGGGCTTGCCACTAGACTTCACAACCTGATTTCAACCCTCTGAACATACGTGGTAGAAGGAAAGACCAGGCGTACAGGCTTCCCTCTGACCTCCACTTGCGTGCTGTGGCACATGTACAGGTCACACACATACAAAACAAGTACATAAATATAAAGTTCTTTTTAAAGAGTTCATTCAACCAGGCCTATCACCCTCTTGGTCAAGAGACCACCTCTTAGGAAGGCTAATTCACTTAAAGGCACACAACTGAAATGGAAGGAATATTATCCCCTCAATGAGGTAATACACTTTTTCTTTCCAGAACTCCATTCTTGGTGTGGTCACTTGCAGAGTTTCCACGGAGCAGCACTGTGGATCCTAACTTAGATAAGCACAGCCCAAGCTGGGCAGTAGTGGCACACATCTTTAGTCCCAGCGCTTGGGAGGCAGAGGCAGGCAGATTTCTGAGTTCAAGGCCAGCCTGGTCTACAGAATGAGTTCCAGGACAGCCAGGGCTACACAGAGAAACCCTGTCTCAATAATAATAATAATAATAACAAAAAGAAAAAAGAAAAACACAGCCCTGTCCTTCCTTTCTATCTCTTTTTCTTGTGAATACTAACCAAAGCCTAGCTTATGCTGTCCCGGATGGGCTGGGATTCCTCACTCTTTGAAGCTACCCTCCCTGCTTCCCCCATGTGGCTTGCTCTCTTCTCCATCTTCCTCCTCTGGGAGCTCCTTGTCCTGTAGTTTTTCTATCAAAACACTGGGGGGGGGGAGGGGGGAAGTTATCCTTAAGCTTCCTGCTAAATCTGCTTTTAAATTCTTTTATTAACAAGAATAAGAACCTGGAAGGGAATCCCAGTTTCCCCAGGAACACAATCACACCAGACACGTTCACAGTTGTATCCGCAGAAGTAAGGGTCCTTCTAGAGGGGTTCCGGGGACTTGGAGCAGGGGCTTGGTGGGTAGAGCAGAAACAGATGGATAGGAGTAGAAGCAGGGAGGATATATTAGAAGATAGTTCGCTTCTAAGAAAAGGAAGCAGGAAAGAACACAAAAATATTTCAGTAGCTCAGCTCCTGATGCTGTGCATGGGGTGTAGGCTTTCCAGCATGACACCGCCTAACTCGGCTTTCGAACCCATCCACTGTGATACGTGGGGCTCTACACACAACTTCTTTCTTGAAGTCTCATTAACATTTTAAGACTACACCCAGGGGTAGAGAGTTTAGAATGTGTGCCTAGTCCCCCTTCAGATGCTGTGAGGTTCCTGCGAGTCTGTAGGATGTCTGGTCAAGCCACTGCAGTCAGTTCTACTCAGCCTGCTGGGGATAGAGGGACAGGCTCAGTCTTGCTCTTTGCCAGTGAGTTTTTCTCATGGAAAATTTGCAGCCTTTGTGAGGCGCTGTGGATCTCACCTGCCTCCCCACTCTCCCGCCGCCCCACTCGCTCTCTTCCCCATTCTCCTGCCCTGTTAAAGTGTCTTTCTACATAAGGACTTGGATGGAGAGATCCGAACCGAGACAAAGCGTGTTTGATAAATAAATCTCTCAAATCCTGATGTTTCCAGGGAAACAAGGACTCTGCGCACCTTGGCACTCACTCCTGCCCTCATATTCCACCTGGGGCAGCTCTGGGAAGGAAGCTGTGACATCACTTCCTTCCGGTGATTCTGGGCTGTCCAGCCTTACTCTGGGGGAAGCCTTTGGCACGGACTTCTGTGAAGATCTCGGACGGGGCTGGCCACACCCTAAGCTCACCCTTACTTTCCCTGCCTTTTCCTTGAGGAAGTGCTGTGCTTGCCCTTTCCCTTCAACAGCTCTTGGAAGCAGAGAAGGGCCTTGCCGAGATAAAGAGGCACCACTAGGTGGCTGCCCGAGACTTTGCTGAGTGGTGGTTCTGATCAGGCTTTCTAAGGCAGGGTGTGTGTGTGTGTGTGTGTGTGTGTGTGCGTGCGTGTTTGTGTGTATGAGTGTGTGTGACTGTGTATGGATCTGCGAGTGTGTATGAGTGTATATGTGTTTGCATGTGTGTGGGTGAGTGTGTGTATACACATACTTAGCAGGGAGCTGTTTCATAAGCAGAAGGAGAATAGTGAAGTCAGCGGTCTGTATGAATATGATCAAAATAGATTATATCCAAAATAAAAATGTCATAATTAAGCCTATTATTTTATAAAATTAATATACACTGAAAAAAGGAATGAAAGAAATGAAGCCAAAATGCCTGAACTCACCAAGCAGGTTAATGTAGTGTCAGAGGGTCCTTCTAAGCCCCGGGAGTGGAGGGGATACAGGGCACCGAGAAGCAGCATTGCTCAGTGGTAGTCATTGTTTTAGCTCATTAGATAGTGGTTAGCAAAGAAACTGAAGTGCTAGTCTGCTCTCATCCTGGCTACTAGAGATGAATCAGGAACACGGATGCTGCTGGAAATCTGAACTCCGCTAAGAAGCTGACTCAACTTCATTTTCATTCATAATCAGAAGCGTAATGAGCGCCTCATCACACCACACCCGGGTGAGGGGCTGAGGACGCAGCTGTGAGCCACAGTCACAAGACCCCACTGCTCTCACAGAACTGGTATTTTAGATAAATTGATATTCACAGAGAAAAAAATTTGTACAACTTTTCCATTGGGAACTCAATCTGTGTTTCCATGGCAACGCTCTTCCTTTTGCCCAGCCCTCACATGTAGAAGTGTGGGGTAATAAGATTGGCTTTATCCACCACAATTAGATGTCACACAGGTTTCCTGGAGTGGGACTATAGTGGTTTACAAGACTTTCCATCTCCGCCCCACTTTCCTCTTGGTCATGGGGAACCTGGACATAGCATCTGGGGTGTGGGCCGCTCCTGAGGCAGAGAGCCCAGTGACCAACACACTGAAGGCTTAAATACACCACTGGGAAATACGAAGGAAAACTGTCCCAAACCCAGAGCACTAAGAAGACTGTGGAAACGCTCAGAAATGAAAGGTGTGGCTTTCCTAAGCATTGCCAGCTTTCTCTCCTTCTCAAGCCAAGTCAAACATGATACAATGTAGCTGACTTTCAGACTTCCCACAGGAGGAAGTATACATTCTAAACACAAGTGTGGAAATCACACTTGGGTCTGGAAGATGTCTAGTTTGAGCAGCAGGAAGTTAGATGCAGTTGGTTCCCTCAGGCCTACTCGTGAGCACATTGAAGAACCGGCTAGGAGACAGGCTGTGTGGAACTGCAGGACATCTTAGCTGACAAAGGGCTCGGGATCTCTACAAAAGAGCCTGCCCAATCCCAAAGCCCAGACGGACACAACCCTGGACACATCCTAACAGTGTTAGTAGTGTCTGCTCCTGCAGTGTTAGAGAAGTGTTTCCTGCCTTCTTTGTTTGGGTTTTCTAGCTTTCCCCTGACCTGTGCTGAATCCATGGTGCGAAGTACTACATATAGGAGGGGAAAAAAAAAAAGTGTGACAGAACCTGTCTACAAAAGGGGTCAGTGTAGGTGTGATTGTTAAGGATTTCAAGACTGAACCATTCTTGATCATGGTGGGGTCTGAATTCAATAAGAAAGGAATAGAAGAAAGGAGGGGGTGAAAAGGGAGAGAGAGGAGACAGAGAAACATGTTCTCTGTGGAGACAGATTGGATGATTCATCCACAAGCCATGAATTGAAGTGTGGGATGGACTTCCCCTCTGACTTTGTGCTTCTTGTCTCCAGAGCTCTGAGAAAGTGCATTTCTGTTAGGCTAATGGGTGTGTAGCACTGTGTTATGTCACTAGAGGAAACTCAGAGATGTGCTTTCCTCAATTCTTATTCTCTGGCCTTGGTCCTTCCTCGCCTGTGTGACAGGGTCACATCAGATGTGGGAGAGCAGTGCTGTTGGGAAAGCATTTTCTCAAGGATGGTCTTCTCAGAAGGAGACCCAGTCACCGATTGAAGCTACCTCTGAGACACCTTCAGGAAGAACCTCTCAGATGCACTACAGCTGTCCCCAGAAGGACCCAAAATGAGACTGTATGGGAACAGAACACAGGGTTCCTCCACCCTTGGCCAGAGTGTGACAGCTTTTACTGGAATCCTGTTCTTTCTGTAAAAGGAGAGGCTGTGTCTGTGAGTGCCCTTTGTAAGTGACCTTACATGGTACTGGGTGTCAGTGTCCTTTGAAAGTGACTTTACATGGTACTGGGTGTCAGTGTCCTTTGAAAGTGACTTTACATGGTACTGGGTG
>NC_034594.1:164627829-164636546 GCF_900095145.1 Mus pahari
GGTACTGGGTGTCAGTGTCCTTTGTAAGTGACTTTACACGGTACTGGGTGTCAGTGTCCTTTGAAAGTGACTTTACACGGTACTGGGTGTCAGTGTCCTTTGAAAGTGACTTTACATGGTACTGGGTGTCAGTGCCCTTTGTAAGTGACTTTACATGGTACTGGGTGAATTTAAAAGAGAAATGGAATTTAAAGCAATAGTTTGAGCAAACCTTGCACACTGTAGCACTTTTAAGGACATTTTGCTTTCTGTGTGGTTGTTGGCAAGTGTCCATCACAGGAAACAGAGCCATACTTTCAGGAGGCTTTCTCTGTGTTTGTCGATGCTGTAGAAATAAACACACAACTTTAATTTGTTCCCCAAATGAAGGAATAATAAATTAAAAAAAAAACACTCAGGACAAGTCAGAGTGTCTGCCAAGACACAGATATAGTGTGTGTGTATGTGTGTGTGTGTGTGTGTGTGTGTGTGTGTGTGTGTGTGTGTTTCTTCACAGTTTTCCAAAAATCCTAGTCAGGACTTTAGATGGCCTTTGAGTAACACATTCATCCCAGCAGTCAAAGAGAGTAACACATTACTGAAAGTATTTCCTATCCTAAGGGCTTCTCTCCATCAAAGCTGATAGCACCCACAAGGCTAGGCTCCAAGCTGTGATTTAAAGAAGCCAGGGGTGGGCTAGGGAGATGCTCAGTCAGTAAAGTGCTTGCTGAACAAGCATGAGGACCTGGGTTTGGATTCCCAGCACCCAGGCAAAATGCTGAGCCCAGCAGTATGTGCCTGTAACCCAGAACTGGAGAGGCAGAGACCGGAGGGTCCCAAGTCCCAGGCCAATGGGAAAGAAATAAAGGGGAGAGCGGCTGAGGAAGATACTGCCCACTGGTGGCACTGGTACCACGGCAGGAGGCTGGGCAGCAATGCCTAGGGAAATCACACAGCTGCTATCAAGCAAAGATGGAGCAATGCCACCTGATGCTTGGAATCCAGGTCGAAGGAGGCAAGAACTGACTCTGCAAAGTCATCTTCCGGCCTCTATATATGTGCCTATGTACACATGCACGCACATATACAATAAATGTAATTTTTAGTGAGAATAACTCCCTCTGCGAGTCTAGACCTGCACATGTTGAGGGTCCCACGCTATCACTTAAAGAATTTAGGTGTTTCCTGAGGGTTGGAATCCCATGTCATCTACAATGCTGCCATTTTCAAATTGTGCTGTGTCTCCAAGGGGTTCCTACGATACCCCCAGGGAACTGGCTCAACCATACAGCTACTGCCTCTTCTCTCTGAGATCTCAGTTTTAGGAGAAAGGCCTCCAACACCTATTTATTTGTAATTTAATCTGACCAAAAGAGAATTTGAAGCTGTAACAACTTTTTTATTAATGGTAATATCAAAATAAGTGACATATTTCTAAAATCTCCTGAATACACCAAAGCTATTAGAATAGCAAAGTTTCTGTCGGGAGGGCTGTTTTATTTCTTTTGCATGTGCCAGAAATGAACAAGCACAAATCTTGACGTAGGACGTTTATATTGATTCTATCTATGGGAAATAAACAAAGTGGTGGAAGACCACACATTTCAAAGTTATTGTTGCTGGTGTGGATCCGCTTAACAGCTGCTGACTAATTTTCCATAGCAAGGAAACAATGGCCAGTTCTTGAATTATGTTTCTGTGAGCATTTTGATCAGTAAAAATTATTAGTGATTCAAAGAGAAGGAGTTTTGAAAGATTAAATTTCGTTTGTAAGTAACAAGCCATTGACAACTGAATGTCACTAACCTGACATCACACAAGTACACAGCTACAAGTGTTTTCACCCAGGCAGAAGGACTTAATGAAAGAAACACGCGGAAGTGTGGCTATAGTCTGTCTCTCTGGTGAGTGGGTGGACCATTTGTCTAACTGCATCTAACCAGACCAGCCTGCTCTGGGGCCAAGCATTCTTTTGCAGGTCTCAAAGCTAGCCAGAGCAACACCTTTGAAAAAGGCCTTGTTGTAAATCTCTCAAATCCTCTCTGACTTGAGCTAAGCTGCTGGAAGGGGGTGGGGGGGCAGAGAGATGTGATCTTCTAGAATGTTCTTGGGAACTTTTTACTTTGAAGATTTTCAAGACAGATACAGTTTTCTGAAAGCCTCCTTACTTGATAAGATTTCTTTGTTTTGTTTAGTGCAGGTCAAGGCCATTAGGAATTATTCCAAGAAGGGGCTAGCATTACCAGAATTCCAGATGAGAGCCAGTTGTTCTAGAGGCTTGGGGGAAGGGCTGCTATGAATCAGAGCATCTGGGCCAGACACAGCCCTTCCCCAAGCGACCACAGACAAGTCCAAGGGACACGCCGTCTGTTTCCAAGCCCGCAAAGCTATCCAGGAGGGTCTGAGCAGAAGAGGCCAAGAGGGAATTGGGTTTCATGAGCTCTTGGCAGCCACAGTGCTGGCTGTTAGGGGTAGACTGAACCGCTAACAGGAACCAGCAGCTCCCTGTGAGGCGTGAGACTGGGATTAGGCCCAAGTGCTGGAAATCTGAACTGTAGCAGCCAGCCCGGTGGCTAGGACCCAGGCAGGGCCCACCTCGATGCCAAAGATAGGCCAGAAGGGCCTAAGCAGACAGCCCGGCTATGCATGTGCCTGGCAACCAGCTGAGAGGCTGTGTTCACAGTAATTCTCAGACAAAGGGGAGCAGTAAGGGGCTCCAGGCCTTCACAGCCCATTCTAGGCTAGAAAGGAAACAGAATAGAATGGGGCCTTGCGTGGTCACATAGCCATGGGTGCTGATAGGGTTAGAAAATCCTGATTTTAAAGCTGGGCACGGGGTTTGTACCTATAATTCTAGCATTTGGGAACACTAGTCAGGGGAGATTTTGAGTTTGAAGCTAGCCTGGGCTAAATAGTGAGACTGTACCTTGAAACAAAGGGAGAAAAACAAAACAAAACAAAAAACAGATTTCAGGATGGCTGTCTGGGTAGGGCCATTCACAGAAAAAGTGTGCTTGTAACTTCTTGGCACACCACCGCCAAAGCCCCCAATTCTTGAATCTCTGAGGCCATGCAAACAAGCTTAATTCTATATTATTAGTTCAGCTCAGCTAAACAACATATGCTCTGAAGAACCCTTAGATCCTCTGGAAACACGGGAGGAAGTGGCAGGAACCTCATCTACCTCCTCATGCACACCGAGTCTTTGCTTCTGTGTTTTCCTTTGGACTAGGCCCAAAAGATGCTGAAGAAAGTTTTCTCACGAAAAGCAAGTTCAGGTCCAGGGTCACCATGCCAGCTGCAAATACACAAAATGGCAACAATGGAGTTCCAACAGCCTGACAGCGGGTGTCCAGAAGCTGATCCAGTCCCTGACAGAAAAGACCTCTGACATCTGGAACCGGTTTGTGCCACGTCATACAACCCCCTGGAAGATTAGCCAAACTCGCTTTTAGCTTACGGCTTGCAGCTGTTTGGAATCGCCCGTTGCTGCTCTGCTGAGAGGCAGCCTCGCTGGGCGCGCTGTACAGTAAACAAGTGAACCTCTGCCAGCACTGGCAGCCGGCAGTGGTGAGATTTGCAATGTGGTGAATTGCTATTTTATTCAATAAACGGAACCCACAATAGAAAAGAGATCTGGAAGTTACTTCAAACTTGTTTATGCTGTTACCGTGGGCTGGGAAAAGCTTTCGTGTGTTGGCTTTTGAAGGAATCCCTGTCTGGAAGGAGTGGGCAGAATTTCTGATGGTTGCCTGTCTCAAAGTGCTCAGAGTACGTCCTGAGACACACAGAGACCTGGAAACTCTCTAAGACTGCTTTTCTCAGGCCTGGTGACAGATCCCTGCCACTTGAGAAAGGATCATGAGTTCAAGGCCAGCCTGAGCTGTAAACTGAGACCTTGTCTTAATTTTATAAAAGACCTCTTTGGACAAGAGGGTTTGGTCAGTGGTTAAGATCACCGGCTGCTCTTGCAGAGGATCTGGGGTTCAGTTTCTAGCTCCTATGTAGCAGGTCACAACCAACTCTCATTCTAGGGGATCTGACGCCCCTTGTGGCCTCTATGGGTGTTGCACGCACATGGTACAGTATGCATATAGGCAAAACACACACATAAAATAGAACTGAATAAAATCTTGTAAAAACACCTCTTTACCCAGTGTTAGCGTCATAGTTTGAGTTAACAAATACTATGTATAGCCTGTCAATTAATCTCATATTGTACATCAAATGCCATGCTCCTGTTTTTAATGAATATGTGTATGTGTTAATACATATCTGGTGGCAATGTGTGATGTGTGTATATACATTCATGAGTATGTATATATGTATGTGTATTGCATATATGAACATGCATGTGTGTGGTATATATGCATACATATGCATATATGTGCATGTGTATGTATATATATGCGCACACATACATGTGTATGTATATATTTAATTGTGTATATGCATTTATGAGTATGCATGCATGTATGTGTATTACACATGTATACATGTGCATATGCACATGTATAGATGCATATATGAACATGCATGTTTGTAGTACATATACATATATCTATATATGCATGTATGCGTATTGTGTATGTATACATGTGAACACACACATGTATATATGTAACTGTGTATATACATGCACGAGTATGCATGCATATATGTGTATTACATATGTATATATGCATATGCACATATATAGATGCATATATGAACATTCATGTGTGTGGTATATATGCATACATCCATATATGCATGCATGTGTGTACATATGCATATATGTGCATGTGTATATGCATGTATATATATATGTTTGTACATTCATGCATGTACGTAAACATATATGGACATGTGTA
Source organism: Mus pahari (assembly GCF_900095145.1). Taxonomy (NCBI): domain Eukaryota; kingdom Metazoa; phylum Chordata; class Mammalia; order Rodentia; family Muridae; genus Mus; species Mus pahari. The sequence continues at coordinate 164,632,662 of NC_034594.1, forward strand.
TAGGCCTATGCCATCCTCATCAGCCAGGAGCTCTCCAAAGGCAACTGGCTGGGCCTTCTCCTTTGGATCAGAGGTTCCTAGGACAATGGTCTGCTTCCTCCATCAATGGAGAGCATTCCTCCTAAATGGAGTGCTACTGATCCCTGTGGAGGACTTCAGGGCAACAGTGAGCACATGCAGAACACGAGAGGAAGGAAACTCAAAATCTGCCCATGCTAACTAACAGAGGCTACACTTTGCCTTCTTCTCTCTGAGCTGATGGGTGTGGCCATTAGGAGCCAGAGACTGCTATCCTCAGTAAATAAACCGTGCTATTTGGTGGAAAGGGAAATTGTAAGAGAAAGTGTCTCATTTCTGCAGCTTGAAAGCAGGTAATCTCCGTAGTCCGGGCGTCTATTTACACTGCTTCTCAGCCATAAAGGGTAACATTACCTTAATAACCTGCTGTCTGAGGCGGGAGGACACTTAAAGCATCAGAGAAGCAGGCATTTACCCTGATGAGCCATTTTCCCCAAGATCGACACCATTCACCAAGAGCACAAGGCCCACACCATTCACCCAAGAGAGGGGTTTCTTTCTTTTATTCTTTTTCTCTTGTTTCTAAAAATACTTCCTGGTTCTGACATGTGATCTGAGGCACAGGCACCCCACCCCCACCCCCACCCTGGGAGAGAGGGGATCAGTGCAGCTCTAGACTTTGAAAGCAGCAGATTCTAGAGTTTAAAACCCAGCTGAGTATGAGGCAGAAAATGGCTTAGTAATTTGATCTCTGTGGCTCCAGAAGCGCCTCTGGGGACAGCTCTGCCTGGAGGATGAGGAGGCCTGGAGACTGCTGCCTTTCGCCTTCTTATAACAGACCTCTGGAAACTTCTTACATATTCTCTCAACTCTTTGAGGTGACTGAAGCATTTATTCTAAAATGGCCTCTTTTTGACACCTGTTCAAAAGCTGCTGGATGACAAGCCACACCCCCTCCCACACCCACAGCCTCGGGGCCTTATTCCAGCCAGCCAGGAAACCTCTAGTCTCAACTTGTATTTTTAAAAGATCTGAGAATAAACTTGGAGAATAATGTTTTCGTAGATGTAGCCTGAGGCATACAATGGTTAGGTTTGGTTTGGTTTGGTTTTTTTGGTTTGTTTGTTTTTTCAACAACTAGTACCCATAATGCCAGCAGCTGCCTGTCTGCCTAGGGAAGCTGAGCCAGGCACTGAGGCGGGACCAGGTCTGAGACTCCGTCAGCAAGAAAGCTATTGACTCAGAAGCAGCTAGCACAAATCAAAATGTTTGGACCTTTGAAGAAAGTGTAGAGAGTCCTTTTAGTTTGTGTGTGTGTGTGTGTGTGTGTGTGTGTGTGTGCATGTGCGTGTGCATGTGTGTGTTTAAGCTCTGTTTTTTTCTTTGCTTTGCTTTATTTTTTAACCTGTTTTTAAAAGTGACCTAAAGGAGTAGCCAAGGACTGGATATGTAGCTCTCCCTCAGTTATTAGAGTGTCTGCTTGACATGAACAAAGCTCTGCCTTCGATCTTCAAGCATCATCTAGGTGTGGTGGTATATGCTTATAAACCTAGCACTAGGAGTGTGGAGGCAGGAGGATCAGGATTTCAGTGTTAACTCTGCTACATAGTAATTCTGAGGTTAGCCTGAACTATTAGAGATCTTGTGGGGCAGGAGGGATAGATAGGCAAGGTCAGAGAAGGCATGCCCAATCTACAGGGCTAAATCTGAACACCATAACTTTGTCAGCATTGGAAGGGTCACAGCTCAGTCCAAAGCAGCCTTACCTGCTCATTAGCAGCCTCCACAGAACCATAGGCCACCTCCAGAAACCCTACAGCTAGTACAAGTGGGCCATGATGGGGACATAGCTCAGTGGTATGTCACTTGCCCTGGTTAGATTTTGCTACCAAAGAAAAATATGAAACTAAGAATACTTGAAATATATTCATGCTGTAGCTGGGCTTCTATATGTTTAGACATTTCAGCCTTCACTTGCTTGCCCTATTGCTTTGAGATAAGGGTAAGGCAATAACACAGGCAGAGACATGCCCATCTTCTGGTGACTGGGAAGAACAAGAGAAACGGGCAAAAATGGACAGGATCCTATAGCCCTAGACAGGAATACACAGGACCCCACAGCCCTAGACAGGAAGGGGCAGGACCCCAGAGCCCTAGATAGGAATGAACAGGATCCCATAGCCATAGACAGGAAGGGGCAGTACCCCCAAAAGCCCTAGACAGGAAGGAGCAAGATCCCAGTCTTAGACAGGAATGGACAGGATCCCACAGCCCAAGACAGGAAGGGGCAGGATCCAAACAGCTCTTCAAAGGTCCTCTAAAGTTTCCTTCCAATGGGTCTTGGGCTGATGACTTTAGCATTAGAGCCTGTAGAGGCCACTTATAAGAAATGCAGCATCTCCCTCCTTCACTGCCTAAGACACATTAGCTAAATTACCTCCCAGATCCTAAGCCCCCTCATTCCAGACTGCCTGTTCATCTATGAGGCCTTTGAACGTGCAATTCCTAACTTAGTGCTTGGGAATGTTTTTAAATGCTGTACCTCCACTGGGGCCTTTGTTGTGGGGGAAGCACCTGGTCATTGGATGGCAAACCTCGCTAGAAATGCAAACATCAGCCACACCTAACTCCAGAATCAGAAGTCAGGGTTGTAATGTCACAGTAGAATTGAAGGCCCATTAAAGGAAAGCCATTACCTCCTAGCCAAAATAATGGAATCTGCCTCTGGAGAGAGACGTGCCTTGTGAATATTCTCCTTTAGCTGGTGGTGACCGTGGCAGGGCTTCTGGTTAACCACAGCACTTAGGAGGCAGAGGCAGCCTTGCCTGGTCTGCACAGCAAATTACAGGCCAGCTTCCACTGCAGAGTGTGAACCTGTCTCAAAATCATTGTCTTCACTACTATTATCACCAACATCAAAAACATTACCATCACCATCATCACCATCATCATTATCATCATCACCACCATCTCCACCATCACAACCATCACCATCATCATACCATAACCACAACTACCATCATCACCATCACCATCATCACAATCATTCATCACCATCACAAACATCACCATCATCATACCATAACCACAACTACCATCATCACCATCACCATCACCATCATCACCATCATTACCATCATCACCATCCAGCTGAACTTCAGTATTGCCAGACAAGTTTTCCTAGGCCAGGGAAGGTTTTAATCAGGCAAGGGAGCAAGTTCACTTCAAATGTGACCTATGTTATGTGACCAAGGCAGGGACTGGGCACATGTGACTTAGTCTCTGTGAAGGCATTTTCTCTGTGTCTGGGGCTTAGTTAAAGTGCAGTCTACACAATGGGACAGTGTCAGGTTACTAAGATCTCCTGTAGACCCTGCACCAATTCCCTGGAGGCCTTAGTAATGGGCTGGGATCCAGCTACAGGAAAAGAGAAGACGCTGTTTACAGCACTCCCAGAGGCACACCACATTTTCTGAGTTTCCCAGAAGCCTCTGCCTGGTGGAGTATGGCTGGAGTGCCATGCTGCAGCCCTGACTTCCCTTCTGTGTTTGGCCAGGATAGTAGTGACAACAGCTTTCAAGCCCCACCCACTATCCCTGTAACCAGCCCCACCCTCAAAGCCCCTCCCACAAGCCCTCCCATCAGCTCCGCCCTCCAGCCCTGCCCACCGACCCGCCCACAAGCCCCACCAATCAGCCTGTCCACCAGCCCCGCCTTCAAAGCCCCGCCCACAAGCCCTGCCTACTAGCCCCACCCGCCAGCCCCACCCACTGACACTGGCTCCACCCACCAGCCCTGCCCACCAACGCTGCCCTTGCTCTCATTTCAGACTTGCTTTGCTCCCTCCACCCCCACCCCCCACCCCCC
>NC_034594.1:164637166-164657831 GCF_900095145.1 Mus pahari
GGTTTTTCGAGACAGGGTTTCTGTGTAGCCCCGGCTGTCCTGAAACTCACTCTGTAGACCAGGCTGGCCTCGAACTCAGAAATCCCCCTGCCTCTGCCTGGCCAGAAAGCATGTTTGATGTGGGGACGGCAGACAGAACACCCTCCAACAGTTATTTTAACCCCACAAGCTCTTCTTCCCTCTTCATTACTATCTCTATCAAAGCGCCTGGCATCTGTAAGCATGTGCCAGAAAAAACTTTGATTTCAGACACCGGGTATTTCCAGAGACGGGCACACAGACCCCGTAGTCAAGGAAGACCAGGCACTTGGCAAACGCTTCCTCTGCCCCAGCAGCCTGGTTCCCAGGCCCCGTGCCTGCCTCCCTGGCATGGCCTCCGCCAAGGATGGGTGGTGAGAGAGAGCTCTTCCTGAAGGGAGAAGCAGCTTTCTGGGTTTTAATGAGATCATTTATTGTCTCCTTGCTCTGACGAAGACAGTAAATGTGACGGGTGAAGTTTAAAGAATAATTAGTCCCAGAGGTGAACTCATCCCCGCAGTCCGTGTTTCCCCCTCAGCCTGTTGAGAAGCTGACTGCTTCCAGATGCTCCTGATTTCAACGGTGAGCAAAGCGGGTTCTTTAGAGCTGCAGACCTGTCAGAGAAAGCTGGCTTCTGAGAAGAAGCTTAGCAGGTTCCTAAAGGGCCGGCGGAGGAGGAAGCGGGGCTGAGGTGAAGCCCCGTACCCCACCCCCACCCCGCGGGGAGGCAGAGAAAGGCCAGGTCAGCCCTAATTAGCTGTTAAGGAATCTGGCTGTCTGGAAGCGGGCTGTGAAGAATGCTCTCCATGATTCCGCCAGGTTTCCAACAGAGCCAGCCCAGTAAGGGACTTCCTGCTTCCCCAGAGCTCCCCCACTACCACATCTGGAGCGGCTGATGGAAACTGCAAATCAGTCTTTGATAAGCACCTGCCACTTCCACTTCAGAGACAAGCGCTTTTGTCCCTGTCATCAGTTGCCTGGTAGCTAGGGAAGAATCCTAAGAGCCAGAGCCCCCACCCCACCCCACCCTCCTCCCAGGGCTGCTCAACGCAGCCTGTGACCCAGAGGAAGAAAGCTGAGTGTGTACCCGGGCCCTCCTTTGTCTCCGTGCCCACTCTCTGGGCCTGCTCTGAGGAGGGAACACAGGGCCACATACTCCAGATGTGGGCTACAGGGGCCTAAGGAACGCAAGGGTCTCCTCCTTGGCGAGGAGGACAAACGTCTGTGGAGGACTATAGGTAGAGGCAGGCCTCACCCTACACGCCCGGGTGGGAGCAGAGGGAGAGGACACGAAGGACTGAAGGGGCATGGACAGCACAGTTCCTGGCTGCACAGGAAGGAGGAGGGATGGGAGGAGGGAGCTCACACAGGCTCTGCTCCCTCACACTCCATGCTCTTCTACAGTCTCCAGCTGGGACTCCTCCACAGCGCTGAGGGCCCATAGCAGGGCTTTTTTTGGTTTGGTTTGTTGGTTTTTAGGTTTACTTATTTTATGTCTATGAGTACACTGTAGCTGTGCACACCACCATGTGGTTGCTGGGAATTGAACTCAGGATCTCCGGAAGAGCAGTCGGTGCTCTTAACCACTGAGCCATCTCTCCAGCCCACCCATACCAACTGTGGAGGTCCATCAAGTGTTTCAGTTCTCTTTTGGAAACAGACATAGGAGGAAATTTTGAATCCAAAATGCCTGAATAATAATGTCCATAGAGTCATCTTTATACAGTCAGAACCTGTTTGTAGTTTTGTTATATTTCTTGGGGGAACGTTTTTATTTCTGTTGAGTGTGTGTATCTATATGTGTGAACATGCTCATGCTGCAGGCTGTTCTGAAATTCACAGTATAGTCCAGGCTGGTCTCAAACTGGCAGCAACTCTCTTAATTTAGCCTTCCGAATGCTGGGATTAACCAGGGTAATCTGCTACGCCCGGTTTGTGCAATGCTGGGAACTGAACCCAGACCTCTGCACAGCCTGGGCAAGCACCCGTCAACTGAGCTGCACCCCAGCCTCCGTGTTTGTTTGTTTGTTTGAGATATGGTCTAACTCTGTATCCTGGGCTGTCCCGGAACTCAGAGTACAGCCTAGACTGGCCTCACACTGTCAGCAATCCCCCTGCCTCAGCCTCCAAGGTCTAGAACTACAGATGTAAACTGACCTGCTTTGCTATGGTTCTTGTTCTTGAAGGGACTCACAGTCACAAAACTAAAAAATGCCTGAGATCCACCAAAGTCATTGCAGGGCTAGGTGAGGAAGTCATGCTTAGTACCTTACTCATACCATAAGAATCTGGATCCTGCTTTTGGCCTCGCCATGTAACAGGCACAGAGACAGGCCCAGGCAGGCAAAGTCACTTACTGAAGGCCCAGCTACCTGGCTGTGGAATCTGCATCCCAGACAAGCTGTCTGAATCCACTGCTCTCTGCAGACACTTGAAGTACTCAGGCGTGGCAGGAATGGGGCCAGGAAGGCTCCGAAGCTCCACAGCCCAGCATCTGCAAGTGCTTCATTGTGCAACTCTATTCTCAGAGCTGCATCGTCTGCCTCCACCAGATGCGAGTTTGTGGCTTTCCTCCTTGGCTCTCTTTCCCTGGTTTTCATTCCTTGTACTCTGAAATGGAGCTGAAATTTTTCCAGCAGGACGCAGGGTGGACACCCTGAAGTCAGTAGGGAGTCCAGAAGGAAGTGGAGGCCGGGAAGGGAGCCAGAAGAGGGGGCCCAGCTGAAGCACACAACGATCAATCCTTTATTACACGCATGTGGCCTGACCACAGTGGATGGGCTCCAGGAAACTCTGAAGCCCTGACTGAGCCTCCCCAAGGCTATCCAGGCCAGGCCTGGATGCCTTCATCCACACCAGGTTTTTATTTTTCTCATCTCAGAGTTGCAAAAAGCCATAAACTGGGCCTTCCAGTTCCTTCATAAACCCTTCTAGTCCCAGCTACATAGCAGACTAGATCTTATGACCTTGACCACAATCCCAAACCTTTCTAGTTTGCAGTTCCCTGGTGGTGGTGGAGGAGGAATGGGGGGGGGGGGCGGGGGGGGCTCAAGAGGAGGAGGAGGAGGAAGAAGAGAAGAAGGAGGAAGAGGAGGATGAGGATGACGGCGATCCCCCCAGACACCTGGCAGCCGGGGGGGGTGGGGGGGGGGGGGGAGGCGGGGTTGGAGGGGGGAGGAATGGGAGTGAGAGACAGCTGTTGCAGCCTGGGAAAGATGCAGACTTAAACCTTGTGCTTCAGGTTATTGGTGAGAGCTATACAGCATGCTTTGGAAAGCAGTTGCCAATTTGCAAGCTGCAGAAGCCAACCTGGGAGCTGTCCCTTATGTAGTAGTCACTAGAAACTATTGGCCTTTATGAAGTATGACTTTCCACTCATTTCCTACAAGGATCTCTGAAAAAGGGCAAGCAGGACATTTGAGGAGTCTTTTGGGACGAGCAAGCAGAGCTCTGCAGTGAGATGGGGCATCCCTTCTTGGGACACACGAGTCTGACCCAGCCCTGAAGCTCATTCTTAAGTAGACCCAGATGGAGGCCAGAGAGTGCCAGAGCCCTGCCTGCAAAGGACCAGGATGACTGTCCCCAGAAGCCAGAGCTGAAATCTGATCATGGAATGTCTGAGGCAGGTCTCAGGCCCTGTGGCTGGGCCACCAATGTCAGAGATTGCGGCTGCCGGACCCATAATGGACTCCAAAGAAAGTTGGGATGAATACCCTGTGAGCTGTAGTAGCTAAAGCCGGCAGAGGAAGTGATTGCAGAATAGGTGAAGCAGAGGCATAGCTACCAACACACTTGAGAGCTCTCAGGGCCCCACCTCCAAACTGGGGGGTGGCCATGCTAAGCTCTGCTCAAGAGGAAACTAATTACTGCAGCTGAGAGAGGCAGGATAAAAGCAAGGAGTGGGACCCACACACACCAGGCCTGGAGTCTTGCTATTTGCTGCTAATTTAATGTAATTATATTACCTAACACAGAAACCACGTTCAGAGCCGAGGCTGGCTCTTTGCTCCATCCAGGAGCTTCTGATGGGTTAAAGGCAACATCTTGGTTTAATTCCCTCCTTTTTTTTTTTTTTTTTTGCCATTCCCCCAACTACAAATGTCAGAAATGAATTATCGAAACCAGATGTGAGGTTTTGGGTGCCCATTTTCAGGCTAACAGATGCCTTGTATTAATAATGTACAGTTGTGACAGGAAATACGGTTTAGAGTCCTGGAAAAACATGAAAGCTAATTCCATTACCCCTTTCATGGTACCTACTTCTTCTCAAACGCTCGACTGGTTTGGATTATAGTAACGTTCTAGAGGAAAACTGATTTGGTCTGCAGTGGTGACTGGGCTCTGTCTGCCCTGGTCCCCTGGACTGGCACCCATTTTCCCAGGCACCTGCAGACCTATGGTCTAACAATGCAAGGCAAAACACTGGGCCCAGGGGAGCAGGTCAGTCCTCAGGGTGAACGCCACCAAGACTCAAGGACATGAAACCTCACACTGTTGCTGGAGATAGGTCCCTTAACTCTGCTTACATTTCACCTGGAGCAAAAGTTAAAAAATAAAATAAAACATTTTTATGCTCAAGGAACCAGATAAATCATGGAGTTGTTCTCAAGAGAGGGATTATTTAGGGGCTAAATACAATGTTTTCCAGAACTATGGGCATAATAAGCACAAAGTCAAATGAACGCACAGTGCTTTATCTGTATTTCATCACCTGATGCACTGAAGCAACTGGCTTGACAATGGTGTGTCTCCAGGAACAGGCAAGGCACAAAAATAGCTGTGACACACCCATTGACAGCTATGCAATGCGGCTGGAAATGTCTGCGTTTGCTCGCCTGTTTCATACAGGAGGCTGGTGCTTCCTGCCACACCCCTCCTAGTAACGGAACCCCAGCACTTATATCCAATGCGTCAGTCCCAAGCTGCACCTCTTCTCTGACCCCCACCCAACACCTATGAAGGGGCCACCAGGTACAAAGACTTTTAACTATTCTGAGTCTGTGTGCAAAGACTTCTTCTCCATGTCAAAGAAGCAAGAAAGGAGAACCAAAAGCTTAGCCAAGTAAGACAAAAATGGTGGTGCCTGAACGAGGAGGAGGGTTGGAGAGGTCAGCGTTGGGACTTTGCCTCTACTTCACCTATTCTGTAATCCGTCTCTCAGTGGTAAAGAGCACTGGCTGCTCTTGCACAAGATCCAGGTCTGGTTCTCAGCACCTAAATAGCAGCTCACAACTGCCAGTCACTCTAGTCCCAGGGAATCTGACGCCCCCTTCTGGACTCTACAGGTACCACACACACACACACACACACACACACACACACACACACATCCATACATGCAGGCAAAATATACGTAAAATAAAAATAAAAACAAATCGAAAAACTATTAATAGAATAATATAGCAGTGAATGTTTACTGAGATCTTGCCCCCTGCCAGACCTATCGGCTCTCCTGCCTGAGTTATACTGACCACATCTGATAAGGTGCAATAGTTGGACTCCTAGCTTATGGAGGAAAAGACTGACCCTCAGGGATGCTGGGTGATCTGCTGAAGGTCACAGTTAGTGGCAGAATCGACACTCAAATGATTTTCAAATTTCAATGGTCTTCGAATTATTTTCTGATTTCAAAGACTGTGTTGTACTGCCAACTGTACTGTGAGTTACAGGCAAATGCAAACCATGTCACTCTTTTGACAAACCTTTTGGTTTTGTTTATCTTCGTTTGTTTTGTCTTGGTTTTGCAGGCAAGGTATAAAGTTAATGACTAAATATATCAATAAGAAGTGCCTTGGTGCAGTTTTGTGTTAGTGCTGACACTGAACTCGAACCCTGGAACCTGCTAGAAGAAGCTGGATGTGGCATGTATGATGGTAGTCCCAGTACTAAAAGACAGACAGGCCAATCCCTGGGGCTTGCTGGCCAGCACCTCAGCTACCTGGTGAGTTTCAGGTCAGGCTAATATGAGATTCTGTACACACACACACACACACACACACACACACACACACACCCTAACACTCACACGCCCGAGAATCAAAGTCTTGCTTTTGTATCCTAGCTCTAGCCCTCAACGCTTGTGCAATGAAGGTACTCAGACTCTCTCGATTCACTTTCTCTCCCTTTAAGGCTGACACGACAATGCTTCTTGCCCTGCTGTCAAAGAGCACAGGAATACCGATGGTCCGACTTATCTCATTAGTCAGACAGCTGTGTGGTTGATTGGGAACTCATTCTTCTTCCTTTCTGACTCTGCTCCGTCTGAACTATGAAACTGTAAGAGTGGATTAAAGATCATTTCCGTCTTCCTGCCTTGGACACTATAGTTCATGTACAGTGTACGGCACACTTCACAGGAGCAAGCTGTGGGGATGCCTTTCCAGAAGGATGGCTGACCGTGCGATCACATGTGTTCACATGGAATAGCACAGCACCAATGAGCGTGAACAACCAGAGCTACACCACACAGCTTGAAGGGACTTCTGTGAGGTGCTGAATGAGAAGAGCAAGATATGAACATATGAACAAGGGGCAGAATGATCCCATATTTGCAAAATAACAAGCTACAGCTCTGTCCCAGGTACATATGTGTACAGGTACATATTCCACAGAGAATTACAGGACAAGGAAATAACACAGAAGACATTCTGTACTCATAGATAAAAGTGGAACTAGTGTTGATTGTAATAAAAAAAAAAAGTTGGGAAAGGCTGTTGTGGAAAATAACAAGACCATGCATTTTCTCAACACATGAAATTGTGTAGAGATTCCCCATGAATGGATGTGATGGCTAATCTTCATCATCAACGTAATTGGATTAACAAATAAGCCAGGGCACCAGGATGCACACTCTTGGTGCATCTGTGAGGGCATCTCCAGGAAGAATGAACTGAGCATGGAAAAGACCCATCCTGAATGTGGTGGCACCAACCATAGACTGATGTCACAGAGCCAAAAAGGAAGAAGCCAGCAGAACACCACTGCTCCTCATCTCTCTCTGCTCCCTGAACCCCAAGGACATGAGTACCACCATGCCTTCCCACCATGACAGACTATACCTACAAACTCTAAGTGAAAATGATCTTTCTGCCCTTATTGGCTTCTTATCAAGTATTTGGTTATAGCAACGGGAAAGCCACTAATATTACTATTATTACTGACCATGAGGTTCACAGGCCTCTAGAACCAGTTTGTAGGAGGAATGTGGGAGCATTTGGAGCATTGGATTTGAGAAGACCCAGGTGCTGTTAGCAGAGATGGCTTGACTATCCTGCTGCGAGTTTAGAAGGCCAGGATACTGAGAGAGATGCCAAGTCTGTGCTCATGATGTTGCTAAAGGAATCAAGGACTCTAGGAAGAGCTGAGATTGTGGCTATTGAAATCCAGCAGAGGATCTGGCTGTGCTCTAGTTAGGGTTTCTATTGCTATAATGAACCATTATAACCAAAGGCAAGCTGGGGAGAAAAGGGTTTATTTCAGCTTATACTTCCACATTATAATTCATCATTGAAAGAAGTCAGGACAGGAACTCAAGCAGGACAGGAACCTAGATGCAGGAGCTGATGCAGAAGCCATGGAGGCGTGCTGCTTACTGGCTTGCTCCCCATGTTGCTCAGCCTGCTTTCTTATAGAGCCTAAGGCCATCCACAGTGGGCTAAGCCCTCCCTCATCAATTAGGAAATTGCTCTATATGATTGCTTACAGCTGGACCTTATGGAGGCATTTTTTTTTTTCAGTTGCGGCTCTTTCCTCTCCAGATGACTCTAGATTGTGTCAAGTTGACATAAAACTGGCCAGCAGAGGCTGTGTTTTGTCCCCTTTCCCGAAAACCTGGATAAGACCAAGTTCAAAAGTAGTGGACTAAGTTCTTTAATGAAGGGAGTTTTGAGTAGGTACGGCACCTAGGCTGTGGCATAGTTGCTGCTCATTAAATTTACCCAGATTTACAGTGTAAGATTGGGAAGCAAAGCAGGAAAAAAAATTGAAGAAAAGAAAAGTTCAGCTTGGCTAGGAAAGAAGCTTGAATTGGTCATGACTGAGAACAACATGGGTTCAGACAAAGTGACTGTAATTGTTAGAGATTCAAGCCATTAAGGAGAAGCCTTGCACTTTGCACTGGGATAAACAGAAAGCTACCTTGATGGGAAAAATTCCAATTTCATCCACTAAAAGCTTATTGTAGAGGAGTATGGAACTACTTGAAAGGGTCTCATGGGGAAAACCAGTGCTAAACAGAGAGAGCTCCAGGGCATTTCTGTTAAGCAGGGCCACCAAGGGAATAGTTTCCCAGGTTCAGCCAGCCAGGTGCTCAGAAACCCATTGCATCTGTGGTTCGAGAGGGCCAGGCTGCATTCTGAGCTGGCAAGCAGATCCTGGCATTATCCACGTAGTGCTTGCTTTGAAGGCACGCAATGGCAGGAGTGAGGGTATCCTAGAGGGTTGCATCAAGGTCCCGGAGAGCCTCAGAGGACGAGGAATGTAGCAGGAGCGTCTCACTGGGCTGTGCACGGAGCTGTCGGGATGATACCTACGTTTTAGTAGAGACCCCAGAATATTGAAAAGGCCAATTCTTGGGGCATCCAGTGAGGAAAGCTGTAGGCACTGAGTACATGGCCCACAAGAGAGGCTGTGTATGCTGCAAGCTACCAGATGGTTCCAGGACAAGCCCCAGGAACCAGACAAGGAGCAGCTGGGCTGGAGTCTTCCCTGTTGATCTTTGGCCTTGCTTTAGTTTGATTTGCCCTTGCTATGAGTCACTCCCCCCTCTTGATGCAGGAATGTGTCCTGTGGACTGGACATCAGACATTCGTAACCTGTTTACTTTACAAGGGTTCTCCATCAGGAAAGACTGTCCTAATCACAGGACAGACTTTTGACTGCTGCTGGACCTGATGAGACAGACATTAAGTGCTCTTACAGGGAACTGAATTCATTTCGAGTCACGTGATTGGGTGTCACCCGACAAGACGTGAACACGTGAGAGTCTTCATTGACAACTGTATTGAATTAATGCACATCAAGGGTACCAGTGAGTCATGTCTCAGAGTATGTGTCTCAGAGTCATGTCTGTGAAAAGCATTTTCAGATAAAGCTAATTGAGTAGGGCAGACCCTTCTTGTATTGGCGGCAATATCCCCTGGGCTGGTGTCCTATACTGACTCTAAAAGTAAACAAATCTGAGTGGTAGCATTTGTCCCTTTCTGCTCCCAGCCTATGAGGATGTGAGCAAGCAGATGTGTGCTCCTGCTGCCACAGTTGCAAACGGCTCCCTCACTGTGACTTTCCTGCTACAATGGACTATATTCTTTTTTGTTTGTTTGTTTTTGTTTTTCGAGACAGGGTTTCTCTGTGTAGTCCTGGCTGTCCTGGAACTCACTCTGTAGACCAGGCTGGCCTCGAACTCAGAAATTCGCCTGCCTCTGCCTCCCAAGTGCTGGGATTAAAGGCGTGCACCACCACACCCGGCTAACAGACTATATTCCTAAACTGTGCATCTGGACAAACCTGCCGCCTTCTCCCAAGTTGCTTCTAGCTGGGGAATCTAGTCACAACAACAAGAACTAAAGAATTCAGCGGTTTTTTGTTTGTTTGTTTGTTTGTTTGTTTTTCGAGACAGGGTTCCTCTGTGTAGCCCTGGCTGTCCTGGAACTCACTTTGTAGACCAGGCTGGCCTTGAACTCAGAAATACGCCTGCCTCTGCCTCCCGAGTGCTGGGATCAAAGGTGTGCGCCACCACACCCAGCAAGTTTGTTTTGTTTTTTTTTAAGATTTATTTATTTATTATATGTAAGTACACTGTAGCTGTCTTCAGACACTCCAGAAGAAAGTCAGATCTTGTTAAGGATGGTTGTGAGCCACCATGTGGTTGCTGGGATTTGAACTCTGCACCCTTGGAAGAGCAGTCGGGTGCTCTTACCCATTGAGCCATCTCACCAGCCCAGGTTTTATTTTTTTATTCAAAGAATCATTCGTTAGTTATTTAAAGTGAGATGTGACTGCTCATTCCTGTCATCCCAGGAGACTTGAGAGGCTGAGACAGGAGGGTAGCTTTGAGTGGGTCCTGAATGCAGCAGAGTTCCAGTTTAGCCTGGACTTTAGTCTGATCCATGTCTGGGTGGAAGTGGTTGCTTTCATAGAGTCATCCCATGGGCTGCCCATCCCCAGTAGACAGGCAAGTCGAGGGCAGTTCCCAAGGTAGAAGGTTCTATGGTATCTTAGTTATGTGACCTCCTTTGCCCATGTTTGTGCTACATACTGCATCTACGGCTTTTTCTCATATCAAGAACTCCCTCCCACCTACCCAATGTTATTTGTGTTCATTGCACTCAGACAGAAGAACTGGGTACAGCTAGGCCTGGAGTCTGTGAGGCAGACAAAGCTCAGAGAAATCTGAGCCCTGACATGGCTTACCCTCTTAGTGACAGTGGTTTCAAAATAATGAGTAAAATATGAGAATGATCAGCCATGCAGAGAGAGAGAGAGAGGCAGACAGATAGACAGACAGACAGACAGACAGACTCAGTGCCATAATCAAAGTGGGGGGGGTGCTGTGAGGAGGCACACACTCAGTGCACAGTAAGCAAAGCTTATACTGTTCAGGAGGATGAGGATATAGCAGGCAGGAGAGGGAGACAGCTGTTCTGCCTCATCCCTCCCTCTGGCTCTCACCTGGCACAAACCAGGTGACCCCTCAGGCCTCTGCTCCCTCGCCCTACAGCCCTAGCCCCTCCCCAGGTTTCTTTCTTGCTTTCTGTGGTAGATTTTCCACACAGGCAGCCCCAGTGATCCTTTGCATGGGCAAGGGAGATGGTGTTGGAACAAAGGCCTCCCCGGAGCTTGCATGTTCCTCACCTTGCCTGGCCAGTCCTGTGGTCAGCGGCCAGCCAGCTCTCTTACCCCACCCCCTGCCTCTGGCCTCCTTCTTCATCCTTGCATAAGCCAAAGCCAAGCTTGCACCTTCCACGCAGCAGCTGCCTGGGCCGACTCAAGTCCTGCAGCTCCCACATGACCATGATTCTTCCTGATTCTTTCCTCACATTCCACAGTTAAATCCACTGGCAAGTCTCAGCATGTGTCCCCGTTAAGGAGGTTAGTTCCTGAGCCAGGAACTCTACTCTGGGCTGCCGTTGTGCCTTGTCTGCATGTCCACACCCTGCCTGACATCCTGCACCCTGACACAGAAGAACTTTCTTTTTAAAACATATGCTGGCTGGGAGTGGGGGTATATGCCTGTCGTCCCAATGTTCAGAGGCAAGAGGATCACTGCAAATTCAAGGCCCATCTGCACAACTTGGTGTTAAGGCCCTGCCTCAAAATAAAAAGGACTGGTGAGATGGCCCAGTAGATAGAGGTGACTGCAGCTAAGTTCAGTCTGTTAGCATTCTGTCTAAACTCCATCCCACAGTTACCTGGCAACAGCAAGGTAGGCCTGGCCCACTATAAAGGGGCTGCTTGCCCTCTCCTCTCTCTCTGACTCTTGCTTCCCTCTTGCTTCTCTCTTGCCCTTTTGGGCTTTTCCCTTCTCCCTCCTTTCTCCCTCTCTTCATGGGCTCGTGGCCTGCCTTTACTTCTTCTCTTCTCTTCTCTTCTCTTCTCTTCTCTTCTCTTCTCTTCTCTTCTCTTCTCTTCTCTTCTCTTCTCTTCTCTTCTCTTCTCTTTCTTTCTCTCCTCTCTCTCTCCTCTCTCTCCCTCCCCCCCTCTCTCTCTCTCCCTCCTTTTCTCTGCCTCTACTACCCTCTTAACTCCCCTCCCCACACCCTGAATAAACTCTATTCTATACTATACCATTGTGTGGATGGTCCCCCGGGGGAAGGGGATGCTTTGGCATGGGCCGCTGAGGCACCCCCTTCCTCCACACCTCACCACACCCCCACAGAACATATCCCTCCTTTATCTTTTTATAATCATAATATTAGTGCCGTGACTTGGATCTAGAAACTCTGCAGGTTTGCATCCCTTCCATCTCAGCCACCACAAGATATCCACGCTAGCTGGTAAGCCCCCCATCATGCTAACACAATCCCCAGGTCCCACATGGTGGAAGGAGAGAACTGACCCTAATGAGCTGTCCTCTGACTTCTACACACATGCAGTGACATGCATACTTACAAACATACTTATACCATGCGGTAGCATGCATGTGCCCACAAACACATATACACAAATAAATAAAGGTGGTAAAATTGAAAAATAAATAAAGAGTAAAAAGAGAGCTGGAGTTATGGCTCAGTGGTAGAGCACATTCCTCAGATGTATGAAGTTCTGAGTTCAATTCCTAATACCACGTAAAAAATGAATTCAACATATAAAGTATGTATTGAGACTATCTACATGCCAGGGTCTGTTCTCACAGCTATTCCATAAATAAACATGGGAGAAAGGAGCCCTGACCCCAACTCCTGGAAACCAAATAGTGAAAAGATAGAAATTCTTTAGGCAATACTGTGAAACGGATTTGTTTATAAATTGACTCTGTGTTGCCATCTCTAAAAGTGTCATTCCAGCAGGGCATGGTGGCATCTGCAATCCCAGTGATGGAGAAGCTGGGACAGAAAGATCAGAGTTCAACCTAGCCTGCACAAACAGGAAGAGCTTGTCTCATAAACACTGGCTCATGACTATTATTTCCAGCCCTTGGGAGATGGGAGCAGGAGGATGAGGAGTTCAAGGCCAACCTGGCCTACATGAGACGCTGCTGAGGTTTGAATAAAAATGTTCCCATGAATGCATGTATTTGACATTTGGTCCCCAGTTTATGTTGCTGTTTGCAGAACATATGGAGCCTCTTCGATAGAGCCTTGATGGAGGAGGTACAGCATTGGTGTTGGGCTTTGAGGGTTTATAGCTTGGCCTCACTTCCAGTTTGATCTCTGCTGTCTGCATGAGGCTGAAGCTGTGGCCACTCAGCTTCCTGCTCCAGTTGCCATTCTTCCCCTATAATTACGGACCCCAGCCCTTTGGAACCGTAATCCAACATAAGTGTTCTTCCATATATTACTGCTAGTCCTTGAATTTTATCACAGCAGCAAAAAAGCAACAGGTACAGATCCAAAAATCAAGACAACCTCTGTGACCCCTGTGCCGCCCCCCTTCTCCAAGAAAACAAAAAAACACGCACAAAGGCTCTCCTTAGCCCTCCGAATTCAGGACATTTTCCCAGATCTGGACTGCACTTTGACCAGCTGCTGGAAGGTGCCTTGATATCACATGGCAAAGCAGCTTGGATGATAACATTTCTACACACTTTAGAAGGAGGAAATATCTTTCTTTGATAATTCATGTGAAACCAACGTCTGCACCTGGGAAGTATGTCCAGGAAGTTGGCTTTCTGGAGAAACAGGCAGAGATGCATCTCCTGAGTCCCTGTGGTTACCAAAAAGACTTGAGGGGAACAGCTACACACAACGGAGGAATTTAACTGTCACCAATCAGTCTAATCTCCCAAGCTTGGATACAATGTATCTCAAGTTATCTTTAATTTTATACTGGTTGTTTGCCCTCAGCACCTGCATTGTGATTCTTCCTTTGCTCACAGGATCTGGAATGTGCTCCTTGGAACAAAACAAAGGTTTGTGAAGTGAATGAACACTGGGCATGGGGTATGGGCTAAGGTGGAGTGGGCAACCATTAAATATAAATGTAAGTCCTTTGACCACCTGAGACAAGTACTGCTGTAAAAACAAAAACGTTTCCAGGGCTGGCTCAGCAGGTGCAGAAGCCAGCTGCCAAGGTCCATAACCTGAGTTCAAGCCCTGGAATCCATGGGATGGAGTGTGAGAACTTGTTTAGCTTCTCAGGGTTGCTTTGTCATGAGCAGTGCTGACTCTTCCTACATATAGCTCCAGGGGAACCATGGCTTTCAGCTCTTTTTTTATTTTTATTTTTATTTTTTTATTTTCAGGCAGAATCAGCAATTCAAAGCCATCCTCAGCTACAAGGCAAGTTGTAGGCCAGTCTGAGCTAGAACCTTGTTTTATATATATAAATATAGGGGCAGGGCTGGAGAGGTGGCTCAGCAGTTAAGAGCACTGGCTGCTCTTTTCCAGAGGTCCTGAGTTCAATTCCCAGCGGCTCACAATCATCTATAATGGGATCTGATGACCTCTTCTGGTATGTCTGAAGACAATTACAGTGTACTCATATACATAAAATAAATCTTTTTTTTTTTACAAAATACTGAGGACTAATTGGAGAGATGGGTCAGCAGTTAAAAGCATTGGCTACTCCTCCAGAGAACCAGCGTTCAATTCCTAGCACCTTTACATTGGCTTTACATCTGCTAACTACAGCTCCAAGGAAATCCAGTGCCCTCTTCTGGTCTCTGAGAGCACTACACACACATGGTACACAGAAATACACACATTCTAAACACCCATACACATAAAATAAAACGATAAAAATAAATTAAGTCCATGTGACTAAGTCCCTATCTGTGGCCAAGGCTCTAACTACATTCAAGAGTCAGGAATCTGCCAGAACCACAGACCTACCTCTGTGTATCTATAAGGCTGCTACCAAGCCCTGGAAAGCTATGTAGAAAGTGCCATGCCTGCATAATCTCACCAGCATCTGGCAACAGGGATGGCTCCAGGTGAGACAGGTCCTGAAGCTGGCTAGGCCAAGCCAGCCACTCTGTTCTCTAGTGGCTGTTCTAGAGCAATAGCTAAAGAAGAGGGGCCTCTCTTCAGAGCATCTCACTGACCATAAGTCATGTAAGAAACCACACAGAGACTGAGATGAGATGATGCTGAGGGCCCTCTGGCCACAGCCATAGCCCTCTGGAGACTGATGAGCTCTTGCCTGCACCCCTGACATGAAGCGTGGGTTCTCCCGTGAACAGCAGTCACCCAGTTTGAGAAGGAGGGGAATCACAATGGGATGTGATCACTCTGCCTTGCAGGGCAGGGGAAGAAGGCAAAAACAGAGAGATGCTCTAGGTAGAAAAAGGGCAGGCAGCCATTGTGGTGGGATCTGTGGCTTCTCATTACCTCTTTGTAGTCACACTAGATATCCCCAGGCTGAGGTGAGGCCCCGGCCCTCCTCACAGGGATCTTGTGGCCTCTCCCTTTAATAAGCTACTCTCTGCTACGATGTGTTTTAATTAAACATAAAACTTAACAAAAGAAAAACAGGCAAAGATGGAGAAGGCTCTAGGGTGGGAACTGAAGGGCCACGAGGGAGCCTCACTTGGGGAGGACACTGTGACACTGGTGTATTTGGAGAGCATGTGTTTGGGGACAGTGTGAGTGACAAGAGACCCCACAGAAGCTGGGCAGACTTAAGTCCACCTAAGTGTCCATATCAGAACACATGGGCTGGACTTCCTTTCATCTCTCTGCAGCCCAGATTCTTCACTCAAATACAGAGGGAATAAAACTACACATTTCAAAGGCCGTTGGAGGGTTAAAATGAGATATATTAGATTACACACACATTAATATAAATTATCTCACAGCAATGTTAGTGCTAAGTAAACATTGTCAACTCCCTTTGTTCTGATGTGACTAATCCTTTTCAGAAGTTGGGGACTGCATACTATCTAGAGTCAGGCCGCGATGGACACCTGACTCAGGGTGAGAAGAAGGTCAGATGAAGAAATGACAGACAAGTAACTGGCAAATGCCGGGGGTGAAACAGAGCCTAGATGAGAGCAGAAGCCACCGGGCATATAAAGAAACATGCCTGGGACCAACACGAGTTAGAACAAATCTAGCTGTCGTACCAAACGCCCAAATAATGGTGTCTCTGCTGACATTGTCCAGGGTCTGTGGTGGACTTGTGATGGAGATCCGGGTTTCTCCTTCCTTGTAACTATCTCGTCTAAGATGATCGCTCCAGCTTTAGCCAAAGCTTCAGTCTTCCAGCCTGTCAGTAGCTGTCACATGCTTTTTCTAAAGACAGGGAACCACTTCTGCTCATGTCTCATGGGACACGCTTAGATACTGAGCTGCAACAGAGAGAATGTGGTTCTTAGCTGAGCAGTCAAAAGTCCAGGGTGGACACTGGGGCAAAGGACTGCGTCTTCACAGGGTTAGTGTGTGTTTATGGATTCAATGGAACTTTCATTTCTCATGACCTTCAAATAAACCTGGCAATCTCATACTGTCTGTGATCACTGTACAAAGATGTGGGTGCTGGAACCTTCCTACAGTGATTCACTACTGCCAAACAACACAGCTTTACCACCGTTGGTGGGAAAATAACTCCAGTTGTCCAATTCTGCTCCAGGAAAATATCTTGGAGTCTGATTAAGTCACACAGACATTAAACAAACTTCCTTCTCTTGATCAATTCTGTTACCGTTGAGGTTTGCTAAGCAGCTAACCTCTTCTGAGAACCGGATTTAAAAAGACCAAACATGCCAAGATTTTTTGAACTTTGACAAAAATACTCTGTAGAATTCTTGCTGGATTCAGAGCTAGGCCCTGAGAGACACGGAGCTGATGAAGGGACAGGAGCAGAGCCAGATGCTAATGCTGCTTTCCATAGCTGAGGGAGGCCCTTGTCACTCCAGGCTCCCTCACACCCACTTTGTCCTCCTGCAGAGTAAACACCAAGACCTGAGCTTGCATACCGTGAAATGGTGAAGGTCCTTTCTAGAAGGATCTGATATGCACATAGGCCATAGGCCATAGTTCTGCTCTGGGAAGCAAGGGTGCATTCCCTCTCTCCCTCTCCTCTTAGGGATGAATGTCTAAATAAAAGGCAGCACGTGTGTCCCGCAGAGTCAAGTCACCTGGTCTTGCAATTGCCTAGTCATGAAAATGAGAAAGGAGACAGAAGATAACATCTATGGTCTGGCTCTTAGTCCGCATCTTTTTGCCTCAACATGAGGTGGGTGACCATTTTTTACTTTTAATTTCCCAGTATTGTGTCCTTTCCTATAACTGATGTGTTTGTAGACTTTAGACTTTGACATCACGTTGTACTTTGTACCCTGGTTAGTAATTAACAGTTTACACTATAAAACGATGCCTTTGAGGGAGAAGCTCATTCACATTCGTTGATTTTGTAGTCATGTTGTTTTTCTATTCTATCGTGGTGAAGCTTCCTGCGGATTTAACCGATGCTCTCCCTGGGATTCCCAAACAATGGATGGACAACGCCAAAGAGGCAAACTGGTCGTTACCCGATGATAACCACATGAACTTAGACTAAATTGACTTACCTTATGTCAAAATTGCTGACCAGCTTTTGAATGAATTAAAAGCTAGAGTGGTTTTACTGTACAAGAAAAAAAACGATGCCATACTTTTTCAACTGGAGAAAGGGTCGGAGCACCACCTCATTCGCATCCTATTGGGCAGCAATACCATGAGCTTCATTCCTTTGCTGAAAAAGCACATCGTGGACAAAGTGTAAGGTTTCACGTCCAAAAGATGAAACCACAGGTCAGAGCGAACAAGACAGTTCATTGGATGTTCATCAATCACCTGATTCCCAAGACCCAATCAGAATTACAGGGGGCGTGGTCTAATATCGAAGACTATAAAGTAGCTCGGCTGGCTCTGCAGAACACAAGAAAGTTCTTTGAGCAACACCAGCAGGAGGCTGTCGTTGCCAAGAAAGAGAAAGAAGAGAGTGGAAAGAAGAACTTCAAATTCATTTGCTCAACCCTTTTACAGTTATGAGGAGACCACACCCACACAACAGAGTTGTTTTGAGGAAAACGGACTCCAGAGTGTTAAGTGGTTGTAACAGTAATAACACACTGGTGGCTGTTATCATTGTCATCACCAGCGTTGTCGTCGTAGCTTGTTTTTTGAGATAATATAACCTTGGTCTAGTCTTTGCTGGCTTGGAACTCACAACATAGTTCATAGCAATCCTCCTGCTTCAGCTTCCCAAGTGTTGAGATTGCAGATGTGAACTTAGACTAAATTGCTATGTTTGCTGTGCTTTTTAAGTTTCTCTTAAATGGGGTGTGAAGGCATAGGCCTGTAATCCCAGTAGTGGAGAGGTGGAGAAAGGATCAAAAGTTCAAAGCATCTTTTCCTACATAGCAAGCGTGAGGTCAACCTAAGATACATTCTGCTCTGTCTCAAACAAACAGACCAAACTAGGTTGAGCCTCCCTAACCTGAAAATGTAAAACGTTCCAAGTGGTACAAGTTTTGATTTTTCCAACACCACACATCAAGCTGGTACTCTATCCTGGACCTTAAGTGAGAGGTGACAGTCAGAATGAAGAGTTAGAGGCACGTAAGTAGACAGGAAATCCGATGTGGGCTCCTTGAGATGGTGGCTTCTTGTTCCTGGAACACATTGCAAGGAGACAGGGCAGGAAGGCTTGGAGGCAAGCGAACAGGTTCAAGATGGGTAAGGGGAGAGGACCCAGGAACCCTATAAAATATGCAAGCCAACATCTGTTTAGCAGACCCCCAGCCTTTGGTCTCTCCCATCCTGAAGGAGTAAAGCTCTTGACTTTCTCTGTCTTGGGGAGCTTGGTCTTGTTTCTTTCTCAGACATTCAATTCTTTGTCCTTGCATTAAACAAGCATAACAAACCCCTAGACAGCTCCCAGTACCCTTACAAGAACACACTGCACAGGAAGCTCCATGAAATGATCTTTAGGCTAGGTGCACAAGTATGCCACGAATTCCTTCCCTGGGAAGTCAGATGCAATGTCTGCCCTTGCTTATAACTAAGCTGAGTGTGACCCTCAGAAGCTTACCTGGAGAACTGATGGGTTTGGGGGAGTTTGTTTGCAGAGCCTGCAAGAGGGGCTACTGACAGAAGTGACTCCAAGGCAGACAAAAGCTTCACCCTGCATGGATGCTGGCTCCCCCAAACATGCACAGACAGCTTCAATTAACCTCCCAGCCTGTATACCCCAGCACCCTCCTGTGCAATTAGGCCAGGATTGCATATGGCTGAAAGGAGCAGCTGTAAGGTCAGGTGAAAGTTCATGACCTTCTCTATCCCTCCTCCTCTGAGGGAATGTCAGTTATCAACAAGCCCAATCTCGAAGGACCCCTGAAGGTAGGCACAGCTTCTCTGATGCACACAGCAGCTGTTTTGCTCTTCAGAGTTCTGCAACAAAAAGGCCTGTTTGAAACAGGAATCCATTCTTTTACACTTAGGTCCTTCCTACCCCCAAGATACCTTATTGTGTATTTGAAAATATTTCCAGGTCTGAGATCCTAAGCACTTCTGGTCCCAAGCATTTATATAAGGAGTAGCTGCTCTCTCTGTTGTTACACTGTTATTCCTCGAAAGATGCAGGGTCTTTAGTTTATATATCCACAACCTGCACCCTTCCCTGCAGAGAGTATGAGAGGGGGTAGGGAGCCAAAGCTGGAAAGGCAGGAAAGTGCCCAAAGATGCCTGCTGAGAACCAAGCTCTCTGCACGCCCCACCAGACACCCTCCCCCTTCCCACTACTAATAGAATCAGAAAGTAACACAATCCTTGGATTCTGAATTCCTGGAGGATCCTGGCTAGGGGCTCTGGCAGCTGGCAGGAGGCCTGAGGTGGAGAGAGGTCTGATAAAGATCAAATGTGCAGGCCTCTGTCTACCACAGGCTGCCTCCTTAAACCCAGCCTCAGCTCTGGACCGCAGAGGCTTCCTGTGGAGAGGAGGGGGATTCAAGGCCAGAGAGCCTGAGGAATAGCAACTAATCAGAACCATGTGCAGAGAAAGCCTCTGCTTCCAGACTCCACCTGGAGGACCTTTCCTACCAGCCACCAACTTAAGGGATTGCCTTAGAGACCCCACCATCTATCTATCCCTTCAGGAGACCCCAGATCAAAGTAGAGTGGATGCAATGGTTTGCCATTGGGACAGAGAGAAGAGAAAGATAGAAAACACAGGGAAAGCCCCTTTAGGTCCCCTGGCCTCTCATTTGCCAGGGCAGAAACTAAAAACAAAAGCACAGCCAGTGTGAGATGCCCTTTGACCTTCTTGGCAGAGCATGAGTAGCTCTAGGCCTCTGGAACACCTCCAGCCCTCTTCCCACTGAGATCGGCAGCCAGTTCTGCCTGGGGGATCCAGTGGTCCTCCTCCTGCAGTCTCCGTCAGCCCTGAATTATTCCACACTGAATGGTGCTCTCTCCTCATGAGCCTTTGTCAAATGACTCTTAGTCCACACATACCCTTGCTTTGTGTGCGCTTCTGATTTGTTTAGCATGTGTGCTTCAGCATCTGCTTCATAGCCCTCTGGCTCTGTCACTCACATCGATCAGCGCCCTGTCACACCTGTAAGGCTCGTCACTGCCTTCCTGTACAAAGGAGGAACAGCGGGTGCTATTTCAGTGTGCCACCTTGGGACCACTTTGAACAGTGAAGTGGACCTGACTCTCAAAAATGTTAAAATATGGCACTAAGTGGGCTGAGAAGAACATTGGAGAGCAGCAGGAGACCCGAGAGGAGCAGGGCTTGTCTGGTTGCACCTCAAGTTAGGAGAGTATGACCTGGATTTCTGATGCATGTGCCTACAGATCACACACACACACATACACACACACACACACACACACACACATACAAACACACACACACACACTTGTACAAAGCTCAGAAAATATTAACTTTGATTACAAACAAATATTAATTTGTAATAAATCTCATAAAGTCCCAAATTAAAAGGTTGATAAAAGGTTGACTGCATGAGCCACAATCGTCTTCCTCTCCTCCTCCTCTCCCTCCT